>NC_057802.1:66891922-67099045 GCF_018294505.1 Triticum aestivum
CTTCTTTCCTGTATGGCCCAATAAGGCCCAATACGTATTCCCGTAACTCTCCGGTACTCCGAAAAATACCCGAATCACTCGGAACCTTTCCGAAGTCCGAATATAGCCGTCCAATATATCGATCTTTACGTCTCGACCATTTCGAGACTCCTCGTCATGTCCCCGATCTCATCCGGGACTCCGAACTCCTTCGGTACATCAACATACATAAACTCATAATAAAACTGTCATCGTAACTTTAAGCGTGCGGACCCTACGGGTTCGAGAACTATGTAGACATGACCGAGACACGTCTCCGGTCAATAACCAATAGCGGGACCTGGATGCCCATATTGGCTCCCACATATTCTACGAAGATCTTTATCGGTCAGACCGCATAACAACATACGTTGTTCCCTTTGTCATTGGTATGTTACTTGCCCGAGATTCGATCGTCGGTATCTCGATACCTAGTTCAATCTCGTTACCGGCAAGTCTCTTTACTCGTTCCGTAATACATCATCCCGCAACTAACTCATTAGTCACAATGCTTGCAAGGCTTATAGTGATGTGCATTACCGAGTGGGCCCAGAGATACCTCTCCGACAATCGGAGTGACAAATCCTAATCTCGAAATACGCCAACCCAACAAGTACCTTTGGAGACACCTGTAGAGCACCTTTATAATCACCCAGTTACGTTGTGACGTTTGGTAGCACACAAAGTGTTCCTCCGGTAAACGGGAGTTGCATAATCTCATAGTCATAGGAACATGTATAAGTCATGAAGAAAGCAATAGCAACATACTAAACGATCGGGTGCTAAGCTAACGGAATGGATCAAGTCAATCACGTCATTCTCCTAATGAGGTGATCTCATTAATCAAATGACAACTCATGTCTATGGCTAGGAAACATAACCATCTTTGATTAACGAGCTAGTCAAGTAGAGGCATACTAGTGACACTCTGTTTGTCTATGTATTCATACATGTATTATGTTTCCGGTTAATACAATTCTAGCATGAATAATAAACATTTATCATGATATAAGGAAATATATAATACTTTATTATTGCCTCTAGGGCATATTTCCTTCACTGAGGACCCACCAGCGGTACTACCGCTGCGGAGCGGTACTGCCGCCTGTGACTCCTAAGCGGTACTACCGTTGGGTACCGCGGTACTATCGCTGGCGCCATCCTAAAGCCACCTCCACGAAAACAAGTATACTCCACGGGAAACCAAAACTGCCATAACTTCTGCATATGAGCTCCGAATTGAGAAAACTCAAGCTTGTTGGAAACAAGACGATGAGTAGCATCAAAACTCGAGCTTGTCAACAAATGGAGTGAAACCTCCAATAGAGAAGAACGGACATAACCTCCAACATCGAAAACATCATAGAAGATGCAAGTGAACTCCGTTTTCAATGAACTCGAGCTTGTCAACAATATGACCAAAAGCTCCAAAACTCACAAAGAGAAGCAAACAAGAACCAATAAAGATGATGCAAGGATGCAATGGTTTGAGCTCTCTATGAACGATACGATCAAGCTACTCATCGAGAGCCCCCCTTGATAGTACGGCAATCGATCCTATAACCCGGTCTCCCACCTACCATCATGAGACCGGTAAAATAGAAAACCTATCAAAAGTAAACCTTTGCCTTGCACATGGTCCACTTGAGCTAGATGATGACGATCTTGACTCCCTCAAGATGGACCACCTTTCTTGATTGCGCTGGCTCGATGAAGACTAGTTGATTGCTCCCCCATACTCCACTATGGGTGAGCCACCCTTCCGCACATCTTCACAAGTCCATTGTCATCACAATGGATGGCAAGCTTCAAGCATTTGATCTCTTCGTGATGCTTTACTTGAACTTGCCCGCTTCACTTGAACTTGCACACCGCAACCTAACCCCACAAAGAACTCTCACGAAGACCATGGGTTAGTACACAAAGCGTAATTGACAATGCTTACTGTACCATGGGATCGCTTGATCCCTCGGTACATCTTGTGCGCTTTGTGTGTTGATCAACTTGATTCACTCTTGACTTAGTCTTGATCAACCTTGACTCTTTCCAAGTCTCTTCATTTGGATGATGTCTTGAAGGTAAACATGAATGATCATACAATCTTCTTCTTTAAGACATGCTTGCAATAAGCTCAACTCTCACATGACCAATCTTTGGATAATTCCTTAATAACACCTTGGTCACCACATAAACTCCTTGAAACCAACACATGGACTTCAAGAAATGCCTATGGACAAATCCTTCAAATATAACTCAAGGCAACCATTAGTCCATAGAGATTGTCATCAATTACCAAAACCAAACATGGGGGCACCGCATGTTCTTTCATCAGGGAGCTCCCGCCTATTAAGGTAGGCCAAGAAGGGTTCGGTCCATGCGGCAATGACTACCATTATAAGATGGGCCGATGGTGTTATTTTGATGGATGAGCCTCCGATGATGTCAGTGTGTTCGAGATCTGGGGGTGTGGTCGGGTTCGGACTGGTGTTGGCGCTCTCCCCTTGCCACACCACAGAAGGCTTAAAAAGCCTTTCCAGAAAAATATTAGGTGGGACGGGGTCGCGCTTGGCGCCGATGCGAGCGAGGATATCCGCCGCTTGATTGCCTTCTCGAGCCACATGATGGAACTCGAGCCCCTTGAATCGAGCTGACATTTTGAGAATGGCATTGCGATAAGCTGCCGTCTTTGGATCTTTGGCATTAAAGTCTCCATTTATTTGAGATATTGCGAGGTTTGAATCCCCGCGCACTTCCAGGCGTTGTATGCCCATGGAGACGGCCATCCGAAGTCCATGTAATAAGGCCTCATATTCGGCTGCGTTGTTGGAGTATGTATATAATATTTGTAGTACGTACTGAATTACGTCTCCGGTGGGGGACGTTAACACGACACCTGCTCCTAACCCTGCCAGCATTTTGGAACCATCGAAATACATGACCCAGTTGGAATACGTGCCATACTCTTTAGGGAGTTCGGCCTCTGTCCATTCGGCGACGAAGTCAGCCAGTACTTGGGATTTAATGGCTCAACATGGTTTGTATGTTATGTCAAATGGAAGAAGATCAATGGCCCATTTGGCAATCCGGCCCGTAGCATCGCGGTTGTTTATTATGTCGTTAAGTGGTACTTCGGAAGCCACCGTGATCGAACACTCCTGAAAGTAGTGTCGTAGCTTCCGGGACGCCATGAAGACCGCGTATGCTATCTTTTGGTAATGAGGGTACCGGGATTTGCATGGTGTGAGGACAGTGGACACGTAGTAAACTGGCTTCTGAAGCGGGTATTTGTGTCCGACCTGTTCTCGCTCGACGATGAGCACGGCGCTCACCACCTGGTGTGTTGACGATATGTATAATAACATGGGTTCGCCGGTGTTCGGCGCGGCCAAGATTGGGTTACTTGCCAAAAGGGCCTTTATTTCCTCCAGTCCGGCCGTTGCCGCGTCCGTCCACTCGAAGTGGTCGGTGCATCGGAGAAGGCGGTAGAGTGGCAGTGCTTTTTCTCCCAATCTGGAGATAAAGTGGCTTAAAGCTGCCACACATCCCGCAAGCTTTTGGACCTTTTTAAGGTCTGTTGGTGTAGCCAATTGTGACAAAGCTCAGATTTTGGCTGGATTTGCCTCGATTCCTCTATTGGAAACAATGAAGCCTAGCAATTTTCTGGCGGGAACGCCGAAAACACATTTTTCCGGATTAAGCTTAATGTCGTATGTACGGAGGTTGTCGAATGTAAGACGTAAATCGCCTATCAACGACTCGACGTGCCTAGTTTTGATGACGACGTCATCCACGTATGCTTCAACTGTTTTGCCGATCTGTTTCTCCAAGCATGTTTGAATCATGCGTTGGTAAGTGGCGCTAGCGTTTTTGAGTCCGAAGGGCATGGTGTTGAAGCAGAATGACCCATATGGGGTAATGAACACCGTTGCGGCTTGGTCGGACTCCTTCATTTTGATTTGATGGTATCCGGAATATGCGTCGAGGAAGCACAATGAGTCGTGTCCTGCGGTAGCATCAATGATTTGGTCAATGCGGGGGAGGGGGAAGGGATCCTTAGGGCAGGCCTTATTGAGGTCTTTGAAATCGACGCACATGCGCCAGGATTTGTCCTTCTTTGGCACCATCACCAGGTTTGCCAGGCAGTCCGGGTGTTTTATTTCTCTAATGAATCCGGCTTCAATTATCTTGGCTAACTCTTCTCCCATAGCTTTGCGTTTGGGTTCGGAAAAACGCCGCAGTGTCTGCTTGACCGGCTTGTATCCCTTCAATATATTGAGGCTGTGTTCAGCCAACTCGCGCGGGATTCCTGGCATATCCGAGGGGTGCCAGGCGAATATATCCCAGCTCTCGCGCAGGAACTCCCGTAGCGCGGCATCGACCGTTGGGTCTAGGTGTGCACCAATGGATGCTGTCTTCTTGGGGTCCGTTGGATGGACTTGGAATTTGACTATTTCTTCTGCCGGTTTGAAGGAGGTGGATTTGGGCTGTTTGTCTAGGATCACGTTGTCCTTGTCCACCGTGGAGAGCAGTGCAGTTAATTATTCGGCCGCGAGGGCCTCAGATAATGCCTCAAGGGCTAGGGATGCGGTTTTGTTTTCGGCACGGAGTGCTATGTTCGGATCACTGGCGAGGGTAATTATGCTGTTGGGCCCGGGCATCTTAAGCTTCATGTACCCGTAATGAGGTATAGCTTCGAAGCGTGTAAATGCGTCTCTCGCCCCAAAAGGGCGTGATATCCGCTATTGAAAGGGGCCACTTGGAAGGTTATTTCTTCGGACTGATAATACTCCGGCGTGCCGAATACCACGTCAAGTATGATTTTTCCCGCACACCGCGCCTTCTGACTGGGAATGATTCCTCGGAAGGTCGTGCTGCTTTTCTTGATGCGGCTCCTGTCTATTTCCATTTTGTGGAGAGTATCCTCATATATGAGGTTTAGTCCCCTGCCGCCGTCCATGAGGACCTTGGTGAGCCGAAAGCCGTCCATGATTGGACCGAGGACCAAGGCAGCTGGTGCTCGGACTGTCTTGTATTTTGGTTCGTCACCGGCGTTAAAAGTTATAGCCGTGTCATTCCAAGGGTTTATTGCTGCAATTTGGCAGACTTCGGTGAGCTCGCGGAGTGCCCTTTTGCGCCTATTGTTAGAGGCGAATGTTTCGAAGACCGTTAATACTTTGAGGTTGTTGTCTTCTGGGGGTGTTGTTCTGGTCTGGGGTATTCTTGGTGAGGATATCCTCGCCGCTCTTGGCCACTTGCCGGAGTATCCAACATGCTCTAAGGCTGTGGGTTGGCGTGTTATCCAGTGTTGTGTGTATTCTGCATGGCCCATCGAGCCATCCTTCCAGAACGGTTCCGCGCCCCATAATGGGTTTATATTTCTTTACTATTGGACCGGGCGTGCCACGAGGGTGCGCCCTTTTCGCCTGAACGAGGGGTGGAGTGGGGATCGATGAGTCCTAGCGGGCTGCCTGAGTTTTCCAGGCGCTTTCCATTGTGCTGTACTTTTGTACGATAGTTACCAAGTCAGCGAAGTGTGATATGCGACGTCGATTGATGGCTTTAAGGACTCTTTCATCTGTGCAGTTGTTGCTGAACGCTGAGATCGCGTCTTCGTCGCGACAATCTTTAATCGTGTTTTTGACAAGGAGGAATCTGGCCCAGAAGTGATGGACCGTTTCCTGAGACTACTGTTGTATGCTCATGAGAGCACTTATGTTTGGGTGGGTGGGTGGCTTTAAATCCAAACCCTGGCCCAACTTTGGATCCAGAGTCTGAAGATCTTCCAGACTTAACAGTTCGGGCTCTGAGATATCAACTGATTTTTTGGGCCTGCCATCCGATTCTATTTCCAGAGAACAAGGTGTGTCTTTCTGCCGGTGGATATCCGGCTCTTTGAGATCAGAGATCCGAACGTAGTTCGCCCTCAGCATAGAGGAAGAGTTGTCTTGCTCCTCGACTACCGCTATCTGGTGGGTGATCGGCGGAGTTTTAATCTCTCTCTGGTCGGGTTTAAGCCCAATCCGATCATAGTCTGTGGCGACTCCCAAGGCGGCGATGCGATCTAGGAGTTCGTTTAAAGACGATCAATCCGTCGGATCCATCCTTGCTGAGTATTCGGGATCAACGCAGAGGTGATTTTCGATGACTCGAGAGGTCATCATCGGCTTAAGGGCTGAACGGGCGGTCATGACGAAGCCGCCCAGTCGGAGGGTTTGGCCTGGGGCCAGGGCTCCTCCGGAGGTGATATTTTCCTTGATGACAAGGCGAGCCATCAACCCTTTTGACGACGTCACAGTGGAACTCTCAATGAAAGCACCAATGTCGGTGTCAAAACCGGTGGATCTCGGGTAGGGGGTCCCGAACTGTGCGTCTAGGATCGATGGTAACAGGAGACGGGGGATACAATGTTTACCCAGGTTCGGGCCCTCTCTATGGAGGTAATACCCTACTTCCTGCTTGATTAATCTTGATATATATGAGTATTACAAGAGTTGATCTACCACGAGTTCGTAATGGCTAAACCCTAGAAGTCTAGCCTATGTAAATATGGTAATGAGTATTCGGTCCTATAGACCTAACCCTCCGGTTTATATAGACACCGGAGGGATCTAGGGTTACATCAAGTCGGTTACAGAGAAACAAATCTACATAGTTGATCGCCAAGCTTGCCTTCCACGCCAAGGAGAGTCCCATCCGGACACGAGTGGAGTCTTCGGTCTTTGTATCTTCACAGCCCATCAGTCCGGCCCATGGCTAACAGGCCGGACGCCCGAGGACCCCTTAGTCCAGGACTCCCTCACCCACCACCTGTCCACAAGGGTGGGGGCGCGCCCTACCCCCTGGGCGCGCCCCCTGGCTTGTGGGTCCCACGAAGCTCCATCGACCTCTACTCCAACTCCATATATTCACGTTTGGGGAGAAAAAAATTAGAGAGAAGGATTCATTGCGTTTTACGATACGGAGCCGCCGCCACCTCTTGTTCTTCCTCGGGAGACAAGATCTGTTGTCCGTTCGGGGCTCCGGAGAGGGGAAATCGACGCCGTCGTCAACATCAACCATCCTCCATCACCAATTTCATGATGCTCACCATTGTGCGTGAGTAATTCCGTCGTAGGCTTGCTGGACGGTGATGGGTTGGATGAGATTTATCATGTAATCGAGTTAGTTTTGTTAGGGTTTGATCCCTAGTGTCCACTATGTTCTGAGATTGATGTTGCTATGACTTTGCTATGCTTAATGCTTGTCACTAGGGCCCGAGTGCCATGATTTCAGATCTGAACCTATTATGTTTTCATGTTCTGTGTCACCCTAGGTTATAACTGTTGCATGATGAATGCCATCCGACATAATTATCCATCACTGATCCATTGCCTACGAGCTTTTCACATATTGATCTTTGCTAAGTTACTTTTCTGTTGCCACTGTTACATTTTTTGTAAAACTGCTACTGTTACTTCTGCCACCGTTACTGTTACTTCCATACTACTTTGCTACAGATATTATGTCTTTCAGGTGTGGTTGAATTGACAACTCACCTGCTAATACTTGACAATATTCTTTGGCTCCCCTTGTGTCAAATCAATAAATTTGGGTTGAAGTAACAGTAGGTTATCAGATCCCGTATACTTGTGGGTTATCAGATCCCGCATTACGTCGGTGGTTCACCATTATCTCATATTGTCTTGAGTCCTCATAGATATTTCTAGTTACCTTGTCTTGTGAATTTAGTATTACAGTTGTTTGTTCAGTAGGCAGGTCACCCTAGGGTTATGGAACTCCTCCACACGGGGTTATGATGGCTTGTATCCACATCAGTATTTTCCCCGAAGAGGAAGGGATGATGCAGCACAGCTTCGGTAGGTATTTCCCTCAGTTATGAAACTAAGCAACACTATGTAAATGATACCTGCACACAAAGAACCAATACTTGCAACCCGACACGTATGAGGGGTTGTCAATCCCTCTTTGGGTAACGGCGCCAGAAATTGCCAAGTCGACGGGATAAATTTTGTGGTATATTGATAGATGCAGATAACGGGAAATAAAATTCAATGTGGTATTTTTGCGTTATTGATAATATAGATCTGAAAATAAAAGATGCAAATAAATAAAAAGGCAAATAACAATATAGATCTGAAAATATATGATGAGAAAATAGACCCGGGGCCGTAGATTTCACTAGTGGCTTCTCTTGAGAAAATAGCATACGGTGGGTAAACAAATTACTGTTGGGCAATTGATAGAACCTCAAATAATTATGATGGTATCCAGACAATGATCATTATATAGGCATCACATCCAAGATTAGTAGACTGACTCCAGCCTGCATGTACTACTATTACACCACACATCGACCGCTATCCAGCATGCATCTAGTGTATTAAGTTCATGGAGAAACGGAGTAATGCAATAACAACGATGACATGATGTAGACGAGATCTATTCATGTAGGAATAGCCCCCATCTTGTTATCCTTAATAGCAACGATACATACGTGTCTTGCTGCCCCTTCTGTCACTAGGAAAGAACACCGTACGATCAACCCCATCACAAAGCACCTCTTCCCATGGGAAGAAAAAATGATCTAGTCGGCCTAACTAAGCCAAAGATCCGAAGAAGAAACACGAGGCTATAAATAATCTGCATATAAGAGATCAAAGACACTCAAATAACTTTCATGGATAGATAGATTCTGATCATAAACTCAAAGTTCATCGGATCCTAACAAACACACCGCAAAAAAGAGTTACATCAAATAGATCTCCAAGAGACCATTGTATTGAGAATCAAAAAGAGAGAAGAAACCATCTAGCTACTGCCTACGGACCTGTAGGTCTACAATGAACTACTCATGCATCATCGGAGAGGCACCAAGAGGATGATGAACCCCTCCATGATGGTGTCTAGATTGGATCTCGTGGTTCTGGAACTTGCAGCGGTTGGAATTGTGTTTCGCCGACTCCCCTCGGGTTTTTGTATTTTTGGGTATCTATAGACCAAAGAGACAGTGCGGGAGGCCACCAAGGTGGGCACAACCCACCAGGGCCCGCTTGGGCCCCCAGGCATGCCCAGGTGGGTTGTGCCCCTCTCGGGGCACCCCTCTGGTACTTCTTTGGCTCAAAGTTGTTCCTTCTGGTCCATAAAAGTTCTCCAAAAAGTTTTGTTGCGTTTGGACTCCGTTTGGTACTAATATTCTGCGATGTAAAAACAAGCAAAAAACAGCAACTGGCACTATGTCAATAGGTTAGTCCCAAAAAATGATATAAAGTTGCTATGAAATGATTGTAAAACATCCAAGAATGATAATATAACAGCATGGAACAATAAAAAATTATAGATACGTTGGAGATGTTTAGGTTACATTCCATACTATGCTCATGCTTTGATGTTGCCACTGTGTGTGGTCATCTCCACAATTAAGGTTGTTAAACTGGATCCATGCATTATTTTCGGTGGTTCACAGTTATCTCATATTGTCTTGGGTCCTCATAAATATATCCACCTGTCATGTTGAAGGTCACTGATTCCCTGGACAATACGTGTTACACATGTAGTTCTTTTGATCATGTTGCGTGGGCCCTTAAAATGGATAACGTGCATTGCCCTCACCATAATGTAACAACTTACTTGGCAACCATTAAACTACAAACACAAATGACAATATATAGAATAGACACAAATGAATCTTACCACTCACCTACATCTACCATGCCTAGGGGGAGTTACTCACACATCGGAGAAGAATAACCAATCAACACAGAGAATGATTCCATGAAAACCATATCGATAATACCAGGAAGATCCCTAATAATATGAATGATTTAACAAGTCTCAATCTCTAGACGAGTATGGATAGAGTTTACACCCTGATCTTACAATTTGGAATTCCTCCACAAACAATGATGAAATGGAATAGACTAAAGATGGTAAATGAGACAAAAATGATCTCTGGTGGTTCTTCTTCTCCGGATCTCCTCTCCGTCTGTTCTAGATGACGTGGCAAAAACTAGGAATGTCTAATGCCCATTTGCCTTCACGATAGTTGCTCCTATAGATGAGGGGGAGCTGGCAGCGCCTGGTACGAGCCCCTGCACAAGTACCAGTGGACATATTACGTTCTGGTGCGCCCGGTGAAGGATATTCCAATGTGGAAGTTGCTTCAAATGGCTTGATTTGGTGTAATCCTGGTTGGTTCCTTTCCATAAATGAATGTTCCTGACAAAAAAATGGAAATACAAGTTTTCCTCTCTCTTGAAGTATTATTGTTAGGAATAACCAAGAAATAACGAAAACCTCGCCGAAACTATTTACAAAAGTCACAAATCCTCGAGCCATCAATTACCGGTTTCTAGATATGATCAGTTGTAACACAAGAAAATTTTCAATTGAACGATGCTTGAGTTAAATGGCATGCACATGATATAAGCTTATCTTCTTTGCATTGGGCACAAGAAGTCATGTGTTTTTTATGAGTTGTCGCAAATCCACATTATACATCATGCTTATACTGTGAATTATTATAGAAATTTTACGAACTCTAATAGTGAAAATATAAGGAGAGAGAATATGAGTTACATCTGCAAATAATTGCCAAAATTACTATCTTTGTCCCAACATACTTATTTAAACGATCTAAAATGTGTTGTTTGTGTTTGAAATTACAAATGGGTTATAATAACATTTATGCCGTCACCATCTACCAGATTAATTGCTTATTGATAGCGAGTTAATTTACTTCTTACTTATTCTATCAAAGTATGAGTGCATTGATTTTATTGCTTTGTTAGTTTAAGATTTCGATTGAGGTGCATGCGACTCAATATGGTATTAGAGGCAATATGTTCTATCTTGTTGAAAGGTTGATGAAGGCCGACCTTCCACAGGAATCAGATACATTTCGTTAGATGTTGGCTACTTCAGTTGCCTTCATAGTCAAATCTATGTATTCAAACATCATCAATGATGGGCAACCTTTCCACCACAAATATATTTGAAAAATGAAAGTATCATCGAAAATAAAAAAACTTCATGTGGTATTTAGATCGCCACGTCATCCTGACAAAAGATAATCTGTACAAAAAGGAATTGGCAACAATGGAGTAAGTTTTACTTTTGTGGTAATGGGGGGGGGTCGATTCAGCATCTAGTCCTTCACTGCCTGCTTGCCAAACTATTAGGGAGATCTGTCCATACTTTTAATATACCTCCACCCATGAGTAGTGCGAATATGTTCAAAAAATGGTTAGTCGAGGTACATCGCAGGCTGAAGTCTCAGATCCATGTGAAAATTTATGCTTTACTTTGGGCATTTGGAACACTCGGAATGACTGTATTTTTGACAGAACTAAAGTTTCATTTTTAGGTTATCTTCAAGGCCATTGGTTGGATCCATACATGGTCATTACTACGCAATGAGGAGGATTAGGCGTCCATGGTCTTTGGGTGCAACCGATGGGATATGGTCTCTCAGGATTTGTTAACTGGTTTGATCGGCAACCTATTAATAGGATTTGTGATGCACAAGGCTCATTTCCCCCTATGTTTTTTTTTTCTTTTAATCTGCCCTTCGGATAGTCACGTGTGGTGTGGTGGTATTTTATTGAACTTTTTTGTGCTTGGATGATGAACATCGAAATAAACATAAAAATATGTGTGCCCCATTAGATGCAGAGGCCGAGGGCATTTCTCCTCTTTAGAAAAAAATCTTTGGTTCATGTTTAGGCCAAGAGAGCCACGCATGAGGGGAGCATCAAAGTATAAGTGCATTGCTCGTGTTTTAAGATGAATTGGTTAGTGCATGCAACTCAATACATTCGAACAAAAGAATACTCAAACATTTTCTGATATTTTAGGTTAATCAGAAGCATTAGAAATCCCAGTCACTTGGATCTCCTTCCAACAATCCATAATCATTTTCGCTTAATTAGAGCTTCCCATATCATGTTATCGTCTCCTTAGGGTGTGTTTGGTTCGGGTCATACGTTGGAATGGACCAGATCCATTTGCACATGGGCCTCATCGTCGTGTTTGGATAGATTGTGGGAAGGAAACCAACTCGTTCTCCTGAGCTGTATATTCTCTCAGCATGCTGAACGTAGGCGTTCCTCCAAAACGGAGGAATCATGCAGAATGCCCTCTTGCTTAACGCTCACGCCTTCCCCTCTCGATACACTCCCCCATGAAACCTTATCCCACTTGCACACCGACGTCGCCACTCCATCAGCTCTCTCTCACTCTCTATATAGTCTCCCTTCCGATCCAATCCCCCTCATCAATCTCGAATGCCGCCACCTCCCCCCTCTATATCATCTCTCCCTACCCTGAACGATGGCATGGTAGCAACTTGATGACGAGTTAGATGCGGCAAGGGCATGCAGTGGTGAGCTAGCAGCGTTAGGGGCAAAACAATTCTCTGTGATAATGGGATCCTAAGCATAGCAACGACGTGAGGCACTGACAACAGGCCATGACGAGTCGTTCCTACTTGGATGGGATCCTGGTGTAGCAGCGGTGTCAAGCAACAACGCCAAGGAGCAAGCGTTGGAGATATGCCCTAGAGGCAATCATGTATGATGATATTTTCTATGTGTTTATGAATAAAGATAGCCCTTGGATGTTATCAATGATATTTACTAGCAAGCACATGACTTGCTTGTGGGACTATGCATTGTATGATGACCGTCCTAAAAGGTCCCTAGTCAAAAGGGCTGTGTGGATGCGTAGTCGACTAGACTAGCATATGACACGGTGGATGGCTCAGTCTCACTAGCCATGGAGCATTGGATGATAGCCGGATAATATGGACTCGGAAGGATCTAGTCAGACTCGACATAGTCGGACCTGAGTCGAGATAAGGTTCGAGTCGGACAGGCCCAACCATGAGACGCAACGATATTTCATCCGTGAGTCTCTAGTGCAACATACGTTCTATGTCTTAGGACCTGAGCTGGCGCATGTACTAGAGATGGTGATATGCCTGCTTTGGGCCGACCAAACGCTACTCCATAACTGTGTAGTTATAAAGGTAGGTTTCAGGCTTGTCCAGACCCGTGCTGCGAGACATGGTCGAGCAAGATGTGATTTGCCCCTTCGATCAGGAGAGATATACTCTAGGCTCCTCATGTGATCCGACCAAGATAAACATGGCCATGCGATAAGGATTATAAGATAGTCCGGTTTGTGGTCGGCATCACTGGAACGATAAAGAGTTCACGCTAGCACAAGGGTGACAGACTCGCCTTGAGCCCATTAACATATATTGTGTGGCAAAGGGAACGTAATATGACATGTTATACAGGTTCGCCAACCAGCTTCATTGTCTATTTGGTGGTTGGCACGCCTTGCTGGAGGCCACTACCAGCCGAGCAGGTCGGAGGTGATCCGACCTACGACCAGGTCGACTTGAACCTAAGGGGTCACCCGTTTAAGGGAAGGAACCTGTGAGGCCGGATCCGACTGCACATGTAGGTGCGATCCTACTCGGTCTCGGATGTAGGTCAAACATAATTTGGGCTTTAGGATTCGTGTGAGGCCCAAGTGTTGAGCCCACGACGGATGCCTATATATAGTGGAAGTGCAGGAAACTCATTCAGTTGATCGCTTTGGCGCCGTCACTAGGTTTTGCGTGTGTTAAGAATAGCCACCTCCACTCGTTCGATAGCTGTGTGATCGGACCTAGCAGTCCGCCGCACGGCGTTCCTCCTGCACGTCCTAATACCGTTAGAGGCGGTGCACTTGAGCCGCTCCAGTGAACCTATACGTGGGACCAGACGACTGGTTGTTCGAGAAAGATCAGATGTGACGCCCCCGATTCAATCGGACACTAATCTTACACGCAAACGTGTACGATCAAGATCAGGGACTCACGGGAAGATATCACAACACAACTCTAAACATAAATAAGTCATACAAGCTTTAATATTACAAGCCAGGGGCCTCGAGGGCTCGAATGCCAATGCTCGATCATAGAAGAGTCAGTGGAAGCAACAATATCTGAGTACCGACATAAAGTTAAACAAGGTCCCATAAGATGGCTAGCACAAACTGGGATACATATCGAAAGAGGCGTGCCTCCTGCCTGGGATCCTCCTAAACTACTCCTGGTCGTTGGCGGCCTGCACGTAGTAGTAGGCACCCTCGGTGTAGTAGGAGTCATAGAAGGTGGCGTCTGGCTCCTGGGCTCCAGCATCTGGTTGCGACATCCGAGAGGAATGGAAAGGGGGAAAAGAGGGAGCAAAGCAACCGTGAGTACTCATCCTAACTGCTCGCAAGCAAGGAACTACACTACATATGCATTGTATCAATGAAATGGGTAGTATCTATGGACTGAACTGCAGAATGCCAAAATAAGAGGGGGATAGCTAGTCCTATCAAAGACTACGCTTCTGGTAGCCTCCATCTTGAAGCATGTAGAAGAGAGTAGCAAGTGCATCATCAAGTAATAACGCATAGCATAATCCTACCCGGTGATCCTCCCCTCGTCGCCCTGTGGGAAAGCGACCACCGGGTTGTATCTAGAACTTGTAAGAGGTGTGTTTTATTAAATATCTGGTTCTAGTTGTCATAAGGTCGAAGTACAACTCCGGGTCGTCCATTTACCGAGGGACACGTCTATTCGAATATATAAACTTCCCTGCAGGGGTGCACCACATTACCCAACAAGCTCGATCCCTCTGGCCGGGCACACTTTCCTGGGTCATACCTGGCCTTAGAAGATCAACACGTCGCAACCCTACCTAGGCTCAACAGAGAGGTCAACACGCCGGTCTAAATCCTAAGCGCGCAGGGGTCTAGGCCCATCACCCGTTGCACACATGCATGTTGCGTACACGACCGGAAGCAGACCTAGCCTACCTAATACAAGAGCAGGCGTTCCAGTCCAATCCAGTGCGCGTCACTCAACCGCTGACGTCAAGAAGGCTTCGGCTGATACCATGACGTCGAGTGCCCATATTTGTTCCCGCGTAGTTGGTTAGTGCATATAGGCTCGTAGCCAGACTCAGATCAAATATCAAGTTCTTGTTAAGCGTGTTATTTTGAAGTAACCACAGACACCGACCAGGGACGAGGCCCACCTGTCTCCTAGGTGGTCGCAACCTTCCCTGTTGCTCCGCCACAAAGTAATCATCAGGGGGCTATCGGGAACCCACTCCCACCACTACGTGGGTGGAACCACCTGCCCCTTCAGCCCCCATCTCTGAACAGTAACATAAGTATGTAATAGTATATAGCATAAACCCGTGATCACCTCCTGAAATGATCACGGCCTAGTAGTATAGCATGGCAGACGGACAAGAGTGTAGGGCCACTGATGTAATACTAGCAACCTATACTAAGCATTAGGATAGCAGGTAAATGTATCAACAATTGTAGCAATAATGACAAGCTATGCAACAGAATAGGAGCTATCGAATCAACAACAGTAGCAAACCTAATGCAAGAATAAGAGAGAAGAGAGTGGCCGATATCTGGTTGATCAAAGGGGGTTTGCTTGCCTGGTTGCTCTGGCAAGAAGGAGGGGTCGTCAACACCGTAGTCGATCGGGGCAGCAGCGGCGTCAGTCTCGTAGTCTAGCGGAGAGAAGAGGGGGAAGAAACAATGAATACAATGCAAATAGATGCATGACAATGCATGACATGACATATAACGGTGCTAGGTGTGCTCTAACGCGGTACTAGGTGCTACTGGCGAAGGGGAAAACATCCAGGAAAGTATTCCCGGTGTTTGACGCTTTCAGGCAGATGAAACAGAGGTGGATTGTTGCATGTTCTCTATGCTAGGGACGTGTGGCAGACGAACGGACTGCGTGTTTGGATTCGTCTCGTCGTTTTGATCAACTTTCATGTACAAAGTATTTTTCATCCGAGCTACGAATTATTTTATATTAATTTATGAAGATCTAATCATTTTCAGGAATAAACAGATTAATTTAATCAAAAGCATTTATGACATCAGCGGTCAACTCTGACCGCTGACCAGTCAAACTAACAAGTGGGGCCGTTCGTCATTGACACAGTCTAACTAAACATAATTAATTAGGTTAACTAAACAGAGTTAATTAGGTTATTTAATTTAATTAATTAAGTAATTAATTTAATAATTATTTATTATATATATATATATATATTTAAACGTTCTGGGGGGCCGGCTGTCATTGGCTAGAGGCCATAGCGGGTGAACATCGCGGTTCTCGGGCGCCTGGACTTGGCTGGGCACATGAGCAGGGTGGCTGTGGGGTGCCGCCGAACATGGCTGGGCGGCGCACCGGCATGGAGCAGCGGCAGGGCCGCCGCGGGGCGGAAGCAGGGCGACGGCGCGGGGAGCTGGGCGGCTGCAGATGGGGCGTGGGCGGAGCGGTGGCGAGCGAGGCCACGGCGCAGGGCGGCGGCTAGCGGTGGCACTGACAGTAGAGTAGCAGGAGCAGCGCAACACGGGGCGTGGGAGGTGAGCGCTGCGAGGCCGCAGCGTCAGGCGGATGCGGGCAGCAGCGGGAGGCAAGCGCCGGTGCAGGAGGCGGGCGGTGAGCGAGGACGGCCAGCGGGAGGGGCCGGCGACGGGGCGAGCGGCGCGGTGGCGATGTGGGGCAGAGGCGCGGTCGGAGCAGGCCTGAGGGTGCGGTGAGGGTTGCTGGAGGCCGGGGTGAGGCTTACGGCGATCCACAGCGCGGGGTTTGGGCACGGTGGCGTGGCGACGACGCGAGCAGGGCAACGGCAGTAACGGGCGCGGGCGGGGCCGGTGAGCGAGGCGCAGGCGTGGCGCACGGCGAGCCACAACAGCATGACACGGGACGGGAAGAGAGAGGAAGGTGCAGTGCTCACGGTGGGGCCGTAGGGAAATGACAGTGGGCTTGGGGAGGAGTCGGGGAGGTCTGATACGTCTCCAACGTATCTATAATATTTGATTGTTCCATGCTATTTTATTATCAATCTTGGATGTTTTATAATCATTTTATAGTCATTTTTTGGTACTAACCTATTGACATAGTGCCAAGTGCGAGTTGTTGTTTTCTGGATGTTTTTTTACATCGTAGGAAATCAATATCAAACGGACTCCAAATGCCACGAAACTCGACGATGATTTTTTATGGGCCAGAAGGAAGACAATGAGCCCTGGTTGCACCTGGGGGGTGCCCCGAGGGGGGCACAACCCACCAGGGCGTGCCAGGAGGCCTAGGCACGCCCTGGTGGGTTGTGCCCACCTCGGGACTCCCCCGGACCGCCGCTTTGCACTATAAATACCCCAATATTCCAGAAACCCTTGGGGAGTCGACGAAATATTCATCCAAACGCCGTAGAGTCGAGAATCACCAGATCCAATCTAGACACCATCACGGAGGGGTTCACCACTTCCATTGGTGCCTCTCCGATGATGCATGAGTAGTTCTTTGTAGACCTACGGGTCCGTAGTTAGTAGCTAGATGGCTTCGTCTCTCTCTTTTGATTCTCAATACAATGGTCTCTTGGAGATCCATATGATGTAAGCCCTTTTTGCAGTGTGTTTGTTGGGATCTGATGAACTTCGAGTTTATGATCAGTTATATCTTTTTATATCCATGAAAGTTATTTGAGTTTCTTTGATCTCTTATATGCATGATCTCTTATAGCCTCGTATTTCTTCTCCGATATTTGTTTTTTTGGCCAACTTGATCTATTTATCTTGCAATGAGAAGAGGTGCCCGGTAGTGTGTTCGATCGTACAGTGCTTGATCCCGGTGACAGAAAGGGAACCGACACGTATGTATCGTTGCTACTAGGGATAAAAAGACGAGATCTATATCTACCTCCATATAGATAAACGGATCTTGTCTACATCATGTCATCGTTCTTATTGCATTAATCCGTTTTTCCATGAACTTAATACACTAGATGCATGCTGGATAGCGGTCGATGTGTGGAGTAATAGTAGTAGATGCAGGCAGGAGTCGGTCTACTAATCTTGGACGTGATGCCTATGTAATGATCATTGCCTGGATATCCTCATGATTATTTGAAGTTCTATCAATTTCCCAACAGTAATTTATTTACCCACCGTTTGCTATTTTTCTCGAGAGAAGCCACTAGTGAAACCTACGGCCCCCGGGTCTTCTTTCTCATATATTTGCTTTGCGTTCTACTTTTCCTTTGCGTTTTTATTCAGATCTATTAAACCAAAAAATACAAAAATACCTTGCTGCAATTTATTTATATTTTTTAGTTTAGCGTTCGATCTATCAATCTACTACAATTTCCTCATGTCCGTTTGCCTATCTTGAGGCGCCATACCCCGAAAGGGATTGACAACCCCTTTAACACGTCGAGTTGCGAGGTGTTCTTATTTGTGTGCAGGTGCTGCTTACGTTGTGATTGCTTGGTTCTCCTACTGATTCGATACCTTGGTTTCATAACTGAGGGAAATACCTACCGTTGCTGTGCTACATCATCCTCTCCTCTTGGGGGAAATACCGACGTAGTCCTAGCGACACCATCAAGTAGAATTTCTGGCGCCGTTGCCAGGGAGGATCTTCAACACAAACAGGTTCCTAATCACAAATCTCATCTCCTCGCAATTTACATAATTTGACATTTGCCTCTCGTTTTCCTCTCGCCCACTTCACAAAAAATTGCCGTTTTATTCGCCTCTCTTTTCCGTTCGCCGTTTTCTTGCCAGATCTATTCTTTGCTTGCAATCATGAGTGATTTCGGTATGGCAGAAACAGATGATGGCCTAACTCCTAAAATGGAGCGTACAGGCAATCTGGATGCCAAAACTTTTGTCTTGGGGCAAGGGAATTTTATGGGGAAAGAACACATCCAAGAATTTTTCAATTGTGTTGGAAACTTAAGTCTAGATGATACTCCTATACTTCAAAAGACTAAATCTTATGCGGAAGCTATTTAAGCACTAGTTCTGAAACTTGAAACTAAGTTTATCCATACCCATCCTACTTTGGAAAGATTGTTTTATGAGTTGCCCGTGATCAAGAATCCTAAAGCAAAAAAATTAGCCACTCTTGTTCTCATGAATGAATTTGATTACATAATACGGGAAGCTAGAGAAATCTTTGATTTTTATGGCATGAATCGTGAAAAACCCGTGATAGATGAGATTCTTTATAATAGTGATTATGCTTTAAGACACTTGCTTGGGGATAATATTTTTTTGATGAGAATCTTAGAAAGCAAGTCCCTGCTTTAGATCTCATCCAACAAGCTTTCAATAACGTTAATCAACATTATTCTTGGATAGCTGCCGGAAACCAAAAGGCATATGATTATAAGCAACTTGATAGTGCTAATGTTTCCATGGAAAATGTGTTTTATGTTTTATTTACAAAACCTCCTGATAAAAAAACCTCCAAAGGAAACACAAACAAGGATGACAAAATTTAGATCCTTGCCTTACGCCTAGCTAAGGGCGTAAAACTATAGCGCTTGTTGGGAGGCAACCCAATGAATAAAATTTATTTTCTAATTTCTGTTCTTGTGTGTTTACACAATTATGCTACTGGTATGATTGTGTTTTTTGTGTTTTAATTAGTGTTTGTGCCAAGTAAAACCTTTAGGATCTTCTTGAGTGATAGTTGTTTGATCTTGCTGAAAAAGACAGAAACTTTGTGCTCACGAAAATAATTTTCATAAATCACAGGAAAAAGATTTTTTTTCCCTGATTCTTCTTGCAGAAGATTAATATACAAATTACGCAGGTCGTCCTAATTTGGCTGAATTTTTTGAGTTACAGAAGTTTTCGAAAGTTCCTGATTACTACAGACTGTTCTGTTTTGGCAGATTCTGTTTTCTTTGTGTTGTGTGCTTATTTTGATGGCTCATGGTTTTCTTTGATGAGTTTTTGCCATAGAAAAGTTGGAATACAGTAGATATAATACAAAAAAATATGAATTGGTTTGACACAGAACTTATAGTAGTGGGTTGCTTTCTTTTACTAACGGATATCACGAAGATTTTGTTGAGTTTTGTGTGATTGAAGTTTCAAGTTTTGGGTTATCTTACGATGGATGACAGAAGGATAGAAGAGCCTAAGCTTGGGGATGCCCTGGCATCCCAAGCTATTATCCAAGAATGAGCAACCAACTAAGCTTGTGGATGCCCTCGAGTAGCATCCCCACTTTCTTCTAACGACCATCGGTATTTTACTCGAGGCTATATTTTAATTCGTCACATGGTATGTGTTTTGCTTGGAGCATCTTGTATGATATGTGTCTTTGCTTGTTTAATTTTGTGTTTTAAGTCATCAATCCTTGCTGGACACACCTATTTGAGAGAGCCAAAATTATGTCATGACATGTTAGAATTGCTCTCTGTGCTTCACTTAAATCTTTTATGAGCTAGGACTTGCCCTAGTGCTTCACTTATATATTTTTTAGCACGGTGTGCTTGTTAATTTTTGAAGAAATGCTCTCTTGCTTCACTTTGATTTATTTGAGAGTTAGTAAAATTTTGAAGAAATTCTCTCTTACTTCACTTAAATTATTTTGAGAGAAAGAAAATTTGTTATGCTCATGATCTTCACTTATATTTGTTTGAGCTTATGAAAAGCAACACATGAAACTTAGTCCCAAGGTGATAGATATCCAAGAAGGATAAAATAAATAAAAATGTCATGAAGATCATTGGACAAAATAAACTTGATTCTTAGTAATAGTTTTGTGATATGATGATGTGATATGTGAGTTATGTTGATGAGTAATTATGCTCTAGTAAGAATATTGGTGTTAAGGTTTGTGATTCCCTATGCATGCACGAAAGTCAATAATCATGCGATGAAAATTATATCCTACTTGTGGTGCATTATTCGGTGTTACTTATGCTTAATGCTTGCTTTACGAAATTATTCGTTTCTTGGTTGGTCGCTTCTCAATCTTTTTGCTAGCCTTCATTTTGCACTAAGTATGACCTCTACTTGTGCATCCAAAATCCTTTAAAGCAGTTTTGCCACATGAGTCCACTATATCTACCTATATGCGGTATTCTCTTGCCGTTCTAAGAAAATTTGCATGTGCCATCTCTAATTTTCAAAATAAACTTCTCTTTTGTGTATTTTGTTTCGCTCGTGGAACGGTAACGGGTGGCTAATATTTTCTATGTTGGATGTGTTATTCTCATGATGAGTGTTTATTCACTTGTCATTGCAGGAGAGTAAGGCAAAGGTTTTAGGGATTCCCAGTCCCGAAATGCAAAAATGAATTTACTTTATGTTTTCAAATAATAAATTCCTTGGAAAGTGTTGGTATGGAGGGCAACCGTGGATACGGCTAGCCATGGAAAGTGAAAGTATGGTGGAAAAAGGAATAACCTTTAGTTTCTGTTTGGGAACCGCCTATGGCATATCTAGCATGGAAAGTGTTCATAGCTCTATGTCATTTTCGTTGGTGGGATGGGTACACCTCCCAAAATGTTTTTATCTCAAATTTTTCGCTTTGAGCTCTGGCACCTCTACAAATCCCTACTTCCCTCTGTGAAGGGCCTTTCTTTTACTTTATGCAATTTTTACTTTTTAATTTGAGTCTCCATCTTCTCTTATAAAAGCACCAACTAGGAGACAATATGATCGTGAGTAAGTATTGGGTGTAGCTAATATTCGAGTGTGTTTCATGAATGGATCAATGTTTGAGCATGATGGGCTAGGGATAACTTGTTTTAGCATTGATATTTTGAAAGACATGGTTGCTTGTTGATATGCTTGAGTATCTAAATTATTATGTCAAAACTAGACTATTGCTTTGAATCACATAAAAGTCCAAATGCCCATGCTATAAATAAAAGCATATGATATGACTTGATGAACATCACTCCACATCAAAAATTCTGTTTTTATCACTTACCTACTCGAGGACGAGCAGGAGTTAAGCTTGGGGATGCTGATACATCTCCAACGTATCTATAATTTTTTATTGTTCCATGCTGTTTTATTATTAATCTTGGATGTTTTATAATCATTTTATAGTCATTTTATATCATTTTTTGGCACTAACCTATTAACATAGTGCCAAGTGCCAGTTGCTGTTTTCTGCATGTTTTTTACATCGTAGGAAATCAATATCAAACGGAGTCCAAATGCCATGAAACTCCACGATGATTTTTTATGGGCCAGAAGGAAGGCAATGGGCCCTGGTTGCACCTGGGGAGTGGCCCAAGGGGGGCACAACCCACCAGGGCGCCCCTGGAGGCCCAGGCGCGCCCTGGTGGCTTGTGCCCACCTCGCGACTCCCCCGGACCGCCTCTTTGCTCTATAAATACCCCAATATTCCAGAAACCCTAGGGGAGTCGATGAAATATTCATCCAGCCACCGCAGAGTCTAGAATCACTAGATCCAATCTAGACACCATCATGGAGGGGTTCACCACTTCCATTGGTGCCTCTCCGATGATGCGTGAGTAGTTCTTTGTAGACCTACGGGTCCGTAGTTAGTAGCTAGATGGCTTCCTCTCTCTCTCTTTTGATTCTCAATACAATGGTCTTGGAGATCCATATGATGTAAGTCCTTTTTGCAGTGTGTTTGTTGGGATCTGATGAACTTCGAGTTTATGATCAGTTATATCTTTTTATATCCATGAAAGTTATTTGAGTTTCTTTGATCTCTTATATGCATGATCTCTTATAGCCTCATATTTCTTCTCCGATATTTGGGTTTTTTGGCCAACTTGATCTATTTATCTTGCAATGGGAAGAGGTGACCAGTAGTGGGTTCGATCTTACGGTGCTTGATCCGAGTGACAGAAAGGGAACCGACACGTATGTATCGTTGCTACTAGGGATAAAAAGACGAGATCTATATCTACCGCCATATAGATAAACGGATCTTGTCTATATCATGTCATCGTTTTTATTGCATTACTCTGTTTTTCCATGAACTTAATACACTAGATGCATACTGGATAGCGGTCGATGTGTGGATTAATAGTAGTAGATACAGGCAGGAGTTGGTCTACTAATCTTGGACGTGATGCCTATGTAATGATCATTGCCTGGATATCGTCATGATTATTTGAAGTTCTATCAATTCCCCAACAGTAATTTGTTTACCAACTGTTTGCTATTTTTCTTGAGAGAAGCCACTAGTGAAACCTACGGCCCCTGGGTCTTCTTTCTCATATATTTGCTTTGCGATCTACTTTTCCTTCGCGTTTTTATTCAGATCTATTAAACCAAAAAATACAAAAATACCTTGCTGCAATTTATTTCTATTTGTTTAGTTTAGCGTTCGATCTATCAATCTACTACAATTTCCTCATCTCCGTTTGCCTATCTTGAGGCGCCATACCCCGAAAGGGATTGACAACCCCTTTAACACGTCGGGTTGCGAGGTGTTGTTATTTGTGTGCAGGTGCTGCTTACGTTGTGATTGCTTGGTTCTCCTACTGGTTCGATACCTTGGTTTCATATCTGAGGGAAATACCTACCGTTGTTGTGCTACATCATCCTCTCCTCTTGCGGGAAATACCGATGTTGTCCTAGCGACACCATCATGGTCCGGCGAGGCGGCACCGGCGACTGGAAGCGCCGGCGGCGGTGGGGCGGTCCGGCGACGGGACCGGTGCGCCGTTCGCGACGGCGGGGTGACGAGGTCGGCCTGATCTGATACGGATCAGGGGGGAAGAGGGAGAGGCGAGTGGGGGAAGTGGGGTTGTCGGTGGTTAGGGTTTGGGTGCCAGGAGGGTTAAGGGAGGCGGGATGGGCCGGCCTGGGACGGTGGGCTGGCCGGCTGGGCCATTTGGCCCAGTTGGGCCAGGGGTTTTTCCCCCAAGTTTTATTTATCTTTTTTTGATTGTTTTGTTTTCTGTTTTTCTTTTTATATAAATTTCCTCTACTGTTTTATTTTACTTTAGTGTTATGAAGTACAAAAGTTAAACCTAAAATAATATTGTTAACTATATCTCTATCATAAATAATTTGGCACTTTAAATAGTATTTTGTATTTGTATATGACTTATAGAGCATTTAATTATTTATTTTACCATTGTTATAATTAATTTAGTTCACCTAAATATTTTATAAAAAGATGATTTCTCCACCACAATTACCTAAGATTTATTTGCCACATTTCGAACACTTTTGTTTTAATGTCTGAAATCTTTTATAGTTGACTTGATTTCAAATTTTGAAGTCGAACGGGATTTGAATCAGAGTGAGTTTAGTAACATTAACAGTGGTGACGTGGCATCATTAGTAGAGGGTTACTGTAGCTTAATTATCCGGGCGTCACAATTCTCCTCCACTACAAGAAATCTCGTCCCGAGATTTAAGAGGCGGAGTAAAGGGGGAAGGTTCTGGTTACGAAATTCTAGCGAGTGTTCTCGGTCTTGGTGGCTCTTCTCAAAGAGTTCGTTCCATTACGTTGAGGTCTTCATTTCTCTGCTTCACGTCATCATGATGAAGTCGGCATCCTTTCTTCGGGAACTCCATCATACTTACAAAAGGATAAGAGGGAAAACTACAAGGACATATGTCTGCCAGGACTGATATTCGGTAATTAGCTCAGGGATTTTGGCCCAAGGTATCTCTCGAGTTGAAACTTAGGAAAACATCGAGAGTAAAGTAAGAAGGTACATTAAGGAGCTTCAAGCGGCCAGGAAATCGTTCGATACCTAATCAGAAGGTGAAAGGGTTTCAGGGCAACGAGAATAAGTATTGCGTCTGATACCAGAATAGATCACTAGGAAGGTGGCTCGCGACTTACATATGAAACCATGCGCGAGGAATAACTTTGGCAATAGGGGTGTACAGGAGAGTCAGGTTTTGATCCTGTGGAACTGTGGGTTATGGGCCCACCATGTGGGTTAAAAGTAGGAAGCGCGCTGACATCTTGAACGGTCATGATAGCAAGTGATGTCAGAGGATAGCCTGTCAGTTACGTCGGCAACAACATCAGTACCAAGGGTGAGGGACGAGGAGAACCATTTTCCTGCTCGTTGAACGAGGCAAACCAATAGACATAGTTCTCGTCCATCGGTGGTTACCAGAATGTCATCAACAATAGTGGCATGGTCTTACTGACAGAGTGGTACAACAAGGTGCTGACCTAAGCAGGGAATTATCACTGCTCAGTTCAGTCAGATTACAAGAAAGGTTAAACAAAACAATGGAAAGTAAAATACAATTATCAGATTAAACAGAACAATGGAAAGTAAAACGTGTTTAAACACATATTTCAGGGTATATCCTTCCCAAGGACAAGCAAAGCATGATAACCATAACAGGATATAACGTAGAAAACCCTTTAGGAAAGGGGAGAGAAATTTCATGACATTACCCATATAACGGTGTTTGGATAATTGATAAATAAAATTTAGCATTGTGCTTCAGATGTTCTTATTGAAAATCGGACTACCGCAGACATGATTCGAGATAGCATTGACATGGCGATCAAGTAAGGTTCAGACTTTGGATACAAAATAGATCCATCAGGGACAACTTATAGGATAAGTCTTACAATTTCCTCATGGAAGAATGGTTAACCTTGCTAAAAAGGAAGAACTATAACAATAGGTCCTCCGGCCAGGTGTGCTAGGCATGACATCACCTTATCGGGTCATATAAAGACAAATGTTATAACTCCTGCAAATATGTTCCAACCATCATATTTGACCGAGATTCAGATCTGATTGGTATCAAGATACCTCAGACTTAGGATGCCTGAGAAGAAAAGGTGCAACACAAATTGATGAGAAGACATTGTAAGATTCTCGGGAAATGAACTATGGAAGCGAGTTCTGAATCAAGAGTTCATTATTAAACCAAGGAGAGGATGAGGGGTGGCTGATGGACTCAGCAACAATTCCTCGAGATTTCCATAAAGTGGGATTTCCACAGTTACGTGAACAAGGAGATAACATTTGTCAAATCAAATGATATGATGATGTATGCTCGGGGAAAACACACACAATTAAACATTGGTTGAAAGGTGCACCCGAAATATTGGCTTAGGTAGCATGATCAATGTTAGGTATAAGAATGAACTGTCGATCATTAACTTCAAAGCAATAGGGTTGCTAGAAGTACAGAATCCAAGCAGCACCATTCACTTGTTGGTATACTGGTTGGAAACAACACGGGGACCAAGATAGAATGGTGATGGTGAGAAGTGTCACTATACCAAGAATTCTTAACAGGTGAAGCAATCCTCACAATATTCTTGACATAAAAGATAGTAATACTTCAAGGTAGAACACAATACAGGCTGGATGGCAAGTTGCATCCATAACATGAACAAGTTTGCGACGAAAGGAAGGTAAGGATGTTTTTGATGGTAACTCAAATTACCAAGGGATGAGGATGGCAGTTATCATCATGAATTCAATTGATATCCTGGAAGAGCTCAGAATGCTGATGATGATCATGACACATTTGTCGAGAGATTTCATGAAGATGTAATCAATCGGGGATGACATTAAGTCAATAGGAATGATGAAGCAAAATGTTATTGGAACCATGGGTACGACACAAACTCAAAATCAAGTTTGCTGCTTAAGGAGAAATGATATGACGAGGAAGATCGACGTAAGATTACCTCACCGTCAAAATTTGTGCTCTGGGAAGGACCAGGTAGCACGGTTAAAATTAGTCCGATAATGATGTAGCCGATCAGGCTAGGAATGATGTGATGGAGTATTAAACTTCTCAACAACAAAGTACCGGGGGTACTTAATCACAGTGTTGATTCGATTCACAAATCGGTGTTCTCGGTTGACGACAACCCAAAACCTATGGAGTGACTATGATGGGGAAAGGTACCACTTCATCAGAAATTCATAAGATGTAGTGTAATGGGTTGGTATCCTCGAGATACCAGGGGGTAATACTCGAAGGTAGATCAAAATAGAGGTTGGGCAGACATATTGATCTACAGAAGGCAAGTACTTTTAACTTGTCCGAGAATGGGATCAAAGAAGAACAATCACGGTCGGAACCACGATTGCAAGGGACAAAATCATAGATACAAGATCAAATTATACCAAGTGAATAATTATTGTTACGAGAAGCTATCATGATAAGCTCTACATCGTTTCCATGGGCATGAACACAAAGCTCAAGGTCGACTCCCACTTCTCCAATGTATAACCTTTCATTCACTTCTCATCTTTGAAAACGTCGTAGAGTTGAAAATTTATCCGGCAAAACGCTAGTAGATATAACCTGCATAATCGTCGGGTTCACACTGATTATGGATGGCATAGGTTCAACCCATCGGGGCATCTTATGAACACATACCACAAACTTCAGGAGCGAATAACTCAAGATCGAAAGCAGAGCATGGTTGACAAAATCAGGGGATACAATTTACCAAAGGCATTATGTATTCGAGGAAAATCTCACAAGGTTATCGAATACGAAGGACAGTGTCGGATAAAACCCAACAAAGGATCTGGTGGTCCACGAGGGATCTGATGTGAGCATTGGAACTCAACTAGAAGAAGAAAGAATGTAAGGAGATCAGACTATAGAAGCAACTGACTAATTTAAGCTCAAATGCAAAGGAATTATGATTTTCAAATCAAGGGATCAGAAGCAAACGCTTTGATCAAGGATGGATAAGTTGAGTAGGCTTAGGGGTACAATCGATGGCAATTTGATTGGTCGTGATTCAGCTCATGTTTAAAATGACGTCAGAGCCGGAAGGTTGAATATTAGGATTCGAATGAGGATTGCAAGCAATCGCAACATATCGAATCAAGGGACTCAAAATGTTATGACAAAGGATGTCAATATGATTACTAGACTTATGGGATTAACCATAACGAAGTAAGCAAGAATTTCAAGAGTAATAGGCTACTGAGGATTTTTGGAAGATCGAATGGTGTTTCGAAGACTTTTGTGAAATACATGAATCAACTAGGGATGAGCGGATACTCAGTAAGTGCGAGGAATTATCCGTAGGGGTATTCATGTGGCAACGAACTGCAATCACTACAAAAAAAATACACTTCCGTGATGATATGTGTTTGCCACAGTAGGTCACATTTTCTGTCATGCATG
Organism: Triticum aestivum; assembly: GCF_018294505.1. Lineage (NCBI taxonomy): Eukaryota > Viridiplantae > Streptophyta > Magnoliopsida > Poales > Poaceae > Triticum > Triticum aestivum. The sequence goes on from NC_057802.1 coordinate 66,919,910, forward strand.
TACATCCATGACAAATTTATGACAGAATCAAGATAGTCATACCTGTGCTGTTGTAGAAGTGTTCCATGACATTACCAAAATTATCATCATGGAAGTGTCCACTTCCATGAAGAAGAATCGCGTCACAAAAGTGCTTTCGTCAAGGGTGACTGACACGTGGCATCCACCGTAACGGAACGCCGTTAAGCTATCGGGTACGGTTTTGGATCCGATAACCCGTTAACAGCCCAGACCAATGACGATTTTCCACGTGTAAAATCATCATTGGCTGGAGGAAACACGTGTCAGCTCCCCGTTGGCACAGGTGTCACTCATCCAATGGGCGAGATGCGCTTATGAAATGTTGACACGTGGACCGGCCCAAAAGTGGCCCATAAAGTTTAAATGGGCTGGCCCAACTAAAGGCCCACAAGATTTTGCGGTCCATAATGGGTCGGCCCAGCAAAAGGCCCACGAGATTTTGCGGACCATAATGGGCCAGCCCAGCGAAAGGCCCACAAGATTTTGCGGGCCAGCCCAGCTAAAGGCCCGTGAGATTTTGCGGACCATAGTGGGCCGGCCCAGCTAAAGGCCCACAAGATTTTGCCGACCATAATGGGCCGGCCCAGCAAAAGGCCCACGAGATTTTGCGGACCATAATGGGCCGGCCCAGCTAAAGGCCCACAAGATTTTGCGGGCCATAATGGGCCGGCCCAGCTAAAGGCCCACGAGATTTTGTGGACCATAATGGGCCGGCCCAGCTAAAGGCCCACAAGATTTTGCCGACCATAATGGGTCGGCCCAGCTAAAGGCCCACGAGATTTCGCCGACCATAATGGGCCGGCCCAGCTGAAGGCCCAAAAGATTTTGATGACACTAGTAGGCAGGCCCATTAACAGGCTGCCATGTTTTGGGCCAAATGCCGGCCCATATTTGATCCGGTCCATTAACAGTCTGCCATGTTCCGGGCCTAATAAAGGCCCATATGAGATCCGGCCCGTTAAAAGCCTACCACGTTCTGGGCCAAATTATGGCCCAGATCAGGTCCGGCCCTTTGAGAGGCTTTGGGCTAAATTATGGCCCATATCAGATTCGGCCCGTCAACTGGACGCTATGCTTTTGGGCCCACTTGATAAAGGCCCATTTAGTAATTCGTTCTGATATTAGTTTCGGCCTGTTAAAGGCCTGTTTACCATTTCGGCCCTATATATATTTCGGCCTGTTAAAATCCTGTCATATAGTTGGGCCTAACTACGGCCCCGTTTGCATCCGGCCTACTCATAGACGATAATCTGATTGGGCCAAACAAGGACCGAGACAATTTTGGCCTGTTATAAGCCCATGATTTGATTAGCACAATCATGGGCCGGGGTCTATTTCGGCCTGCTGTCGGCCCGTGAGCTGTTCGGCACTTTCCAGGCCCAACCTACTTTTCAGCCTCCTAAAAGCCCATTGAGTTTTCTTGGGAAAATAGGACCGGCGATTTACTCGGCCTATTAAAGGCCCGAATCTACTAGTGGGCCAGTTTACATTTAGGCCTGTTAACGGACCAAGATGACGGGGCCCATGATGCGGATCATACATAGTGATTTGCATGACGGCCCGATTATGTACCGTAATTTTACGGTTTGGCCGGTTTACTGCGAAGACAGGATATATATACAGTAAAATAACTGCAGCATCGTGAATAAGAAAAAACCTAGACTATACAATAAAGAAATTACGGCATATTACATCCACTGGGCATCAAAGTTCGCCACTATGATAATAAAGCACAAGCAGACAGCAGATTACATACATTGGGCATCGAAGATCGCCACCAGTGCAATTAAACACGCTGACAAAATAATATACAAAACCGACAACACTTCAATAGAGTTCAAGAACGGTTAGCCCTGCTCGGGAGCTGCAGCGCAAGCAGCTGAGCAAGCTGATGAGACTGCACTTGTTTGACACTTATATCCTCCTCACTCTGAAAGATAAACAAGCAGACAGATGACAGGTTTTGCACATATAAGTATCAGTGCTGACAATTCATCACATTTCTTACTGACGAATAAAGTGACACGGTTTAAAATAGCATTAACACAATATGGTATTGTTTAGGTCAAGACATGGCAGGAAATGACATTGTGAAGGAGTTGGCAGCTTCACGACACCACTGGATTATAGATCAAGAACTCATAAGTATCAATGGTTAGTGTGTTGTCAATTTATCCCATTTCAGATTGGCAAAATAAGATCACTTGCTCTGTATAATTTAATTTACATGGTATGAAGAAGGAACTTGGTTGTACAACTGAAAACTTAAATTGAGAAGGACAAACTTTTGTTTATGAAGTACATAATAAACTTTAAACATGCAATTTGATGCAAACACCAAAAATAAACAGCTGTTGCAGTCATGCCTAACCAAATATACACAACAAAGTTTGAAGGCTTGAGAAGGACAAACTTACATTATTGGTGAAGGCAGGCTCTATAAAGCCCTTGTCCATGCTGATGGGGGGGGGCAATTCAAGAAGTTTACCACAGAATCTTCTTCATAAGCATTGCCTTTATTCTACATTTTGTTAAGAGTAAATATAGATGTGACAATATAAGAAAAAATGGAGAATATTTAAGATAAGATGAAGAGTGATGCTACATAACCAAGTAGCTATAAATGTAAGTACAGCGATACAGGCAAAAGGTACAGCCAAGAGCAATGCAGAGCTAAACTTCTTCAGTACCATCGGTGTTATCCAACCTTATGGTAAGAGTAAATATAGATCTTATGTGTAGAAAATGGAGGGCAAAGGAAAATAAGCTGCAGAGTGATGGTACATGAACAACTACCTGTCAATATAAGTACACTGATAAAGGACAGCAGGTACTTACAAGAACAATGCAGAGCTAAAAAATTCATTGGCATTGGATATATTCTACACTAATGTAACCATTCATACAGATCAGATAATTTGGAGCGAACAATTGATAAGCAAGCTATCATGCATACTGCTGTCACATAATGAACCAGGTATGTATGCAAGTACAGTGATACAGGACAACAGGTACTAACAAGAGCAAAGCAGCGGGCAGCATATTTGCGATATCCTGTCGTTCTTTTCAAACCGGAATTCCTTTTCGAGCAGATTTCCTGCAAAAAAGATCCGTAAGGCACATGCGGAAAAGTAGAAGTTCAAATTGTCATGCGATATCATAGACAGTACCTCATCCTCGGAACGAGACCAGTGCATAACAAGGTTTTTCCATTCAATGTCTTCTAAATTTAGCACAGGAGACTTCACCAGAAATTCGTTTATAGACTTGCCATCAAAGTGTGATTTCCTCAGGTAACACCGATACTGCTGCAATGCTTCCTTGAAAAGCGCAAGCAAGCTTTGCTCGTCATGACTATCCAGATTGACCCTCGCCTACTTACAACAATGTAATGTAAATCATTGATGTGTTCAATCAGCAGAAAACAGGAAAATAATCACCATGAATAATAGCACTTACACGTAAGTGGGACAGGAAGATGTGAAAATGGTGTTTGTCTTCACTATAATCTTCCCATGATGGGAATATATGCACGTAGTCCCTAACAACATTGAAAGCATTGTCTTTTAAACTGGGAATAACTGGAATGGGGTTCCAATCTGCAGGATTTGGCCGTCTCTGCAGTTGGGATAGGTCTTCGGCCGGTGGACTTGCTGTACTTTTTGCTGGAGTGGGATTTTTCTGTGGTACGGCTGGTGCTATGGCAACTGAAATCGGCATACCTTTTGCTGGAGTGCAGGTCCTGTGTGGTGGGGCTAGTGGTGTGGCCAGTGAAGTATGGGTACAGTCTGCTGGAGTCGGTCCTACGTTTTGTGTCACTGGTTGTACAGCCAATATAAGTGGGGTGCTGTCTGATTTCTCCGGCACAACCACGTTTTTCAAGGACTTTGCTGGTGCTCCTTCAGGTTCGGCAATCACCCTCTTCCTTTTTGATGTCTGATGCACAAGAACAACATTTGAGTGGAAAAACATGGTATGATGACAGATGGAATATGTATTGATAATGGATGGGCATGGCATCTCGACATATATGATGAGTAAACTAAGCAGATGGCGGTGCAACAAAGTAGAAGAAATGCAAGACAACATATGCAAGATACGCGCAATCAATAAAACCTTGCCAAATTAGAACAGGCACCTTGATGGGTGAACAGGACAGGCCATCTGCCTTTGACTCCTCGAGGTTAGAATAGTCATTAGGATCATATTCTGAACAAGAATCAACAGGTGGGGAGCGTATGAGTTTCATTGCATCCAGAATGGCACTCAATGCCTTGGTGCCAATTTTGTAAGTCATTGCAGTGTTTAGCTTCAAGAGTGGACTGCTGCTAGTGCGACACAAAGCAGCTACACAGATCATAGTGTAGATATAACGGGAAAACCGTAAGCATCAGAGTAAAATCAGCAAAGTGGAACTTGCTGGAATATATGTGCTAGTATTGCCGGTACGGCTAGAAAGGCTTCGGATACCAGCTCTCTTCAACTGAAGGTGCGGTACTGTTAATATCAGTGTAACTCTCAAAGGCGACACAGCTCCCCGCATTTCCTTGCTATTCTTATAGGATTCAAGTGGGCAGGCCACTACAAATCCTATTCCCATGTTTACAAAATCCTACGAATCAAAGAGGCCCGAAGAGTTCAAAGTGTCCATCACAACCGACCGTATAGACCTCTACACTGCAAATGTCCCTGCTCATCTTCACTACAAGGAACATACTGTACTACTATCATACTCCCTCCATTCCAAAATATAAGTCTTGGTAGAGATTTCCACTATGGATCACATACAGATGTATCCAGATACATTTTAGAGTGTAGATTCACTCATTTTGCTCCATATGTAGTCCATGGTGGAATCTATACAAAGACTTGTATTTAGGAACGGAGAGAGTACTTATTAAAGAAGAACGGAAGAGGAACATGCTAAAGAAGAGCAAGCAGATTTTGGATAATAAAATGTTCGTTGCGCAGTGCCCACACATGATGAACCAGAGCGCATTAAGAAAGCAACTCCCTGCTGTCTCTCTATATGTGGTGCACGTGCTTTTCGAAAGTAAAGTAGGAACATTAGCTGACCAATTAAATGTTATCTGTTTTAGTAATATCAGCATCATATCAGATTCGTACTTGAGCAACAAGTTTGGAATTATGAGTGGCACGTTGTTTAGCTTGATGGATTCAGGAGCAGTGCTAAGCAGGTACGATGATGGTACTGAATATAAAGGCATGTCTGCATGCAAGTCGCGTGACTTTTGTCATTTGGGTCAGTCGACCATTTCAGGCGGTTGGATGAAGATCCTACGTCTCCTAACCCTTCTTCTTCCTCGTCTCTGATTCTTCCCATACAGAACACCGCACGGGCCGCCGGCCGGACCACCGGCCCCCACCGCCTGTGTTCCTCCGCCACCCCACCCCCACCCCCGCCCCCACCCGCGTCGAGTTTTCTTCGTTGGGCGAGGCCCCACCATCGCCCCCCACAACCACCGTCCCCACCCGAGCCCCTTCGTTCGCACCGGCGAACTCCGGCGAGCTCTGAAAAATCGACTGACCCAATTTTGAAATTTAGTCTACTGTGATTTAACTAGTGTGGAATATAAAAGGGGAAAACCATAAGCATTGGGAGTATAGTGTTGAGCGTGCCATGGCGGATCTGAAGGTGCAAACCGGACAAAGGCAACTTCGCAACCAATGTTTGCTTTCAACTAGCAAGTAAGTGATGGACAAGAAATCAGAGTAAAGCAGTGGCGATCTATTTTCTTGCTGCGATAAATAAGTTGAGCAGATACGAAAGAGTACCGCCTCTGGTGCGGCGCCGTGTATGCATCTGCTGAGAATTTGACGGTGCTGCGGTAGCGATGGCTGTCGGCGGCGTGGAAGCAGATCTAGGAGGGTAGACAGTGGCGGCGGGGCGCGGTGGACGAGACGGTCGTAGGAGCGGCGCCGGCAAGGTGGACGACGGCGGGGATGAAGCGAGAGGACGGGATGCAAGGATCCGGTCCGAAGCCGTGGATGAGAGAGGTCGATCTCTTGTAATGGACGGCGGCGTCGGGGTATCAGCTCCGGCATGGTGGAGGAGGACGGCGGTGGATGGGGTGGCGGACGGAGGAGGCTGGGGTGGAGAGGGTGTTTTGGCGCCCACGGAGTACGAATGGGGAAATGGAGGTAGAGAGGAAGGGGGGAACCATGTCTTCAGGGCGCGCTTGTCTCAAATGCGAGGAAATTTACAAACTTAGCCCCCGTTTCAAATTTCCTACATCACAGCAATATTAGTCGGTTGGGGATAGGACGGTAATCTCGCATACACCGAATATTTGCCGACGAGAGTTTGTTTTTGGCGCCCACCGTGTATGAATCGGGGAGGGAGTCGATTTCGGCCGAGGACACACTGTGTTTTGGCGCCCACCGTGTATGAATCCGGGTGAGAGGCGGTTATGTCACGTTTGAGTGAAATTACAAACCTACCCCTATCGAAACCTATAGAAATCGAGCAGATAGGCTTTGCGTGGCAGGGATAGGCAGTAGTAATTTCCATCTCGCAGATTTTGGTTTCGGGCGGTTACTGCGACTTTCCCCGCTTCGTTCAAATTTTGCAGAGTGCACGTTTACCGTGCCAACTCAATTCGAATCCCGTTTGTATTCTGGGTTTTTTTCGGGCGGGATCCATTTTCTATTGGAATAAAATTATATATACATCATTTTCTTATATATACTTTCAAAAGCACAACACCCTTTATACATAAATATGGTTTACAAATGGCATGATCTCAGATTCATAAGGTTGTATCCATCAATTTGGATTTTCAAATATTTGAAACCACTTTATGTTGAAATCCAATGTATGCATTCCTCGCTAACTGTCTCCAATTAATGTGTGTTTCATGCGGTTTTTTTTTACTTCTCAAACATGTATAATGTGTTTCACACACGCAACATATAGTGTAATCCCGTTTAGACATTAATTGCATATAAACCATGCATTGTTTCTAATTAAAGAATCTATGGATCACCAATATTGATAAACTATATAACATTACACGTGTCCCCAAATTCAAATGAATATGCATGTTTGATACACCAATTTGCGTTATGATATTATCGATGTCGTGATCTCCAGTTTAAATATTTGAATCCCATTTAATCCAGATATTCGTCTCATATAACTATCACTCATGCTTATATAGGACTATCTCTCTAGACCTATACGCGTTCATCGTCTCTCGGGTATCTCTCGTGCTACCTGTATGTCGACAATGATCTTTTATCTTCGTAACACACTGACGGTACTCTCTCCCTCGACCTTCATCACTCTATCTCTCTCTAAGTATATCTCGCTCCCTGCTATGTGTCTCTAACTATGATTCTCCATGTGGAATCTCTTTCTCTCACACAAACACAAAACTTTGTCTCCCGGGGTCTCATTTCTCTCTACTATTCCCCTGTGTGCCACTCGCACACCCCTCATACAGAGATGTCTTTCGCTCCTTAGGTATGAGAACCTACGACTCTTCCTCTTAAATATCTCTTTCTCACACACAAACACAAACTCTGTCTCCCAGGGTCTCATATTTCTCCACTGTTCTCTTGTATGTCGCTCACACACACTCTCTCTCCCTAGAGATATCTTGCGTTCCCTCATATGTCTCTCTAGCTATCACACTCGTTGTGAAATATCTTTCTCTCTCGCAGACACAAAACTCCGTCTCTCGGGATCTCATTTCTCTCCGATATTTGTTTGTATGTGAGTCACATGCACCCTGTCTTCATCTCTCTCACACCCACACACATAACTCAGCCTTCTGATCCACTCGACTCCTATCTCTAACGCACACTAGCTAGCATCTTTATCTTTCTATTTATCTGTTTCTCCATCAACCTTCTTTCATTTATAGGTCGATCTCTTTTGCACAGTCGTTGTGCCTCACTCCCTCTGCTCGCCATAGATGCATGCTCCAGCCCACGCCACTATCTCTTAAAGACAAAAACACATGCTCAATTGTCGGGCCTTCTTCCCTGCATTCTCACATGCATGCATATTGTCATACCGATCCGTCTCTCCCATGTCGTTGATCTTATGACTTATGTCTTCTTTCTTTTATCTCGATCATGCACGCGCGCACACACACATCCCACGTATACATGTATACCTCTCACACATGCACGTTCAAGGTCTCTATGTCTCCATACGTAGTTAATTACCCTCAATCCTAATGCCACATCGAATCGTTCTCTTTTTGTGTGCACATAACTTCCGCCTGGATGGGTAAAACACACACTCACACTTAACAATCTCCTTCTGGCTAGCCCCCTCCCCCTCTCACTCTTCCCCTATATCCCCGAAACCAATAAGATCATCCCTTCGTTTAATTCCCGCCTACATGCACCATCGATATATAGTAGTCTTCCTCGGTGTCTCTCGAACAAACACGTTCTCTCGATGTTGACTCCTCTCAAGTGCACACACCTTCTCTTCCCTCTCTACGGGCATTTTCTCTCTCGCACCCCATCGTTGGTGGCCTCTGCCATACACATCACCTCTCTATGATGAAGCCATGCACACTTAAATTACATCCGCCACCGAGGACCCCGCGACACACACACACACACACACACACACACGCACCCACCCACCCACCCACACACACACAAACACACACACACACACACGCACACACACACACACACACACTAAGACTCCATCTCTCTCTCTCTCTCACACACACACACCCACACACACACCCACACACACACACCCACAAACACACACACACACTAAGACTCCATCTCACACACACATGCTCTAGGCGGAGCATTTGTTCCTACCATCCTTCATCCAACCTTACCCATATGATAAACAATCACCTTAATTTACTTGTATAACATGGACAAATTCCAGTTTACTTTAGTAGTTAGCAAACTTATCATCTGTACCCTTATAAAAAACCGAGTTGGCGATGATGGTGTGCCTGCCATCTTGTAATATAGACCGTCTGATCTATATCTGACGGATAGAAAGCAAACTATGATAATTTTACAAAAGATACCCGCACCTCTCTCAACATCCTTATCTCCCACAACCTCATTGCTGAGCAATTAAAAAAGAAAGTCTTTGGAACAATCTAGCATGGTGGCCACTGCCGCCTGCCGGCGCCGTCCATCCCCATGCCTCCGCCCATTCCGACCACCAGTCACCACCACGCTCCACTCATCCTCACCTTATCTCGCATGTTTCATTTTTTCGATGACATACACATGGGATTACTCCTGCATGGGTAAATCACAATAGGTGTTTTGTAAAAAAATGCATATTGATGTTTCGTGCAATGCACGAGCATCTTGCTTGTAATTATATAACACAAATCACGAGCAGGAAGTGACATTTTTTTACACAACCACGTTAACATGGCCACGTAAATCACTAGCTAAAGTAAATACCATTATACTTATATCCCGATGCAAAAGGTTGAGTACATGTACGAAGAGTAGAGTCACACACACGCACTCTGTCTCTCAGAATCTCTCTCTCTCTCTCTCTCACACACACACACACCAGTTACGTGACGCCCACTTAAGCAGACACGTATGTTACAATTTGTGCACCCACGGGTACACGTGATGCTGCGCATATATTTAAGCCAGACGGCGAACCCAAACAGTAGCTGCATTCATTCCCCTCCCGCCGCCTCTTCTCTGGTTGCCGTCACCCGGTAGCCATGGCCCGGCCGAAGGTAACAACATACGGCATACTCCCGCCGGAGCGGCGCTTTAATCTGGAAATTTTAGTGGTCATGCATGCATCTTTTTGTGCTAGCACTCCTATATAAGGGTTGACCGGTCGCTTCCCGCGGACGTGCGCGGGCGGTGGAAGAGGAAGGAGAAGGGAAGCGGGCTGTGGAGTAACATTTTTACCACAATTTCTTAGGAAACCGAGTGCAATAATTGAGTAGTTTTGCAAACTACCAGTACTACACCTAAAACGGTTCAAAACCTATACTCCCTTGCCAGTGCGCGCTTCCCGCGTGAAACGGTCAGCGTCGCCCTGGAGCGTCAGTGCCGCATTAATGCCCGGCCAGAGCGGAGGCGACCTCTCACTGGCGCCAGCTTTGAAGCGGCGCGACGGCCGAGAGAGCGCCGCTTCCCGGTGCACGCGACTGCTCCGCGTCGAGGCTGGCCATAGGCCCTGTTTGGATCCATGGGTTAGAGTTAGTTTGAGCTAGTTGGGGCTCAAATAGCCCTAAAGTATCCAAGCATGAGGGTTTAAATTGGAGCAAGTTGCACCGAACCCACCAAAAAAACTATCCCACCCAAGAGGTGCTAACTGGAGATAGTTCTCATTGGGACCACTGAAAAATCACTTTTCTCTCTCCATCAAGTGCATTTATTGTCAATCTAACCCTGTCACCCAAACACCTCTTTGGCTACAGTTAGTTCAGGGTTAGTCATGAGTTAGTCTAACCTCTAGCTAAGTTAGAGTATCCAAACAGGAGCAGTATAGGACATGCAAGTTGCTCAAAGCATACAGTCAAATTCGTACGTGAAAGGATTTTTTTCTTTTTGAAAACGGAACGTGAAAGGAATTTTTTTAGAATGCTCTTGGCATGTCGCTAACATGTGATGAGTTAACCGACCTCAATAGACGGCAAAAACGCCAGCCCGCCGCACTTTGAGAGAGACGAGGAGGGAGAAGCGATACGGGCTGCTGGATTACTAGAGATAGGTGTCGCACGGAAGCCAAGAAATATGGTGATAGCGTGGGTTAGCCATGTACTAGTATGATGTAACTACACTGGGCTGCCGTGTTTCGTACTCTTCCAGTCCACTGTGGAGATGATTGGTTGATTTTATATCGCTGAATAATATAAAATATTATGAGTGCAGACGCTCCACCACGAGGTTCCTTGCTCCTTCTCGGTCGTCGGGAATCTATGTTCTTCCACTCTATTTTTTACGTGAGCTTTGTTCATCCTTTTGCCAACACGCGAGACATCTAGCATCAAGGTGCACGTGTCATGCAAGGATCGTTCCATCTATATGAAGAACACGTGGGACTGGAACTACGAGACGGACATGTACCCAGGAGTGGACGTGCGAACCTGTGTAATGTAGCGCAGTAAGTGAAGTAGAAAGGCACAAATAGTATGAACATGCGTGGCATATAGGCATTTGTCTCTTACTACCACTAAATGTTGTACGTGCAATGCCCGGTGATGTTATGGAGTACGTGACTAAGTACTCTACTACTACTATATTAATTGGAGGCACATATTAGGTTTTATATTTGTTTACGTGTATGCCCCGAGACCTTCCAACTAGACGTGTCTTTCTCTCCGGGTCGCACTTTGTATCGTTCATACCACTAGTACAGTAGTACTACTACGTGTGGTCTCCGACCCAGAAGTGGAGACGCTCTACCACGCTGTTCATGTCCCACTCCTTTCGCTGACGTGTGGGACATCCAGCACGTGCCGTGTGTTTGGCACTCCTTCGTCGTAAGAGTTGAAACGCTAGCATTCATCAGAAATAAAAAATAAATATAAATCACCAGTGATACTATACCACGCGGTTTCCTTGCTCCTCGATATCGGAAAGAATACTTCCGCTCGCCGACATGTGGGACGTCGACCATCCTGGTCCACTTGCCATGCCCGCAGAACTCCAAGGGAGAGTCACCCCGGTCGTCGCGCCGCAGTAATTACTAATGAGCCGTCAAATCACAGGCCCAACCTTACCCACTGTGAAGTTGCTCGGACGAAGGAACCATCATGACTTCGTTGAATTCCGCTTCTTGAAGAAAACTACTGTACCAGCAGTACTGCTAGCTACAGTAGTTACTCCAGCAGAGGCCTCCTTTGGTTCATAGGATAGGAATTTTATAGGAATATGAAAATCATAGGAAGTGAGATGACATGCATCTCAATTCCTATAGAGAAAGAGATGCCATTTGATGCATAGGATAGGAATTTTTCCATTGAGTCTAGGCTAATGTACTGGTAATTTGCTCTAAAAACTACAGTAGTAACTAGTAGTACTGGTACATGCTCGTAATTAATTAAACAAACGTACGGGCGACACAAACACACACACTAACTACTAGTACTAGTACTTCTCACATGCTGGCCAGACACCATCGTTCTCCTTCCCGGCTTTGTCGGCGACACCCCATCGTGCTTGGATCTCCGCCGACCTCTCCGCAGCAGCGCGTGCGTCCTCTTCTTTCTTGCGGCGGCGGGCCTCTCTTTTCTTGAGTGCTTTCTGACTTTTCCGCTCCCTCTGTGCGGCTTTGGCCGCCTCTTGCTCTACCGCCCATTCGGCCTTGGCAGCTTCAAATTCCGCCCACATAGGTGTGAGGTCGCGAGCGGCGATGAACTCGGCACGGCGGGATGCCACCGCTTCCCTACCATTCTATGTGCGATCGTGGGCGGCGAGGAACTCGGCGCGGTGGGATGCCATCGCTTCCTTACCGGTTAGTGTGTGGCGCGGTGGCATGAACGACACTTGGTGACAGCTCTGGTGGTCGTCGAAGGCTAGCTGGCGACAAGAGCGGTTGCATGGACGCCTGGTTGTCAATACGTGCCGCATACGCTTCAAAGGCTCGTCATCCATGAGTTCACATTTTACCACCACGCCAGCGTCTGACCGCCCTGGCCTACCGAAACCCCTTCCATCGCTAGTGCGCGCTTCCCGCCTGAAACGATCACCGTCTCTCCAGAACGTCAATGCCGCATTCACCGGCCTTAACTGCAGGTGCAGTTGGTGTGTCACTGACATGCGGGCCAGATGCCCGTTGGGCCCACATGTCAGTGATACAATGCACCTGCGGTTAAGTCACTGAAGCAGCGTCCGCATTCACGCCCGACGCGACCTCTCACTGGCGCCGGCATTGCAGCAGCGCGACGGCCGAGAGAGCGCCACCCACGCGGCATCCCGGTGCAAGCGACTGTTCCGCGTTAACGACACCACGGCTATCCTTCCGTCCGCCGCCCACATTAATGACACGCGGCTGCCGACGAACCTACTCCGGCGCCAGCCGTCCATCCGTCTGCCGCGGCTCATTGCCATTCGCCCGCTATATTAACTTGAGCCCCAGCTCCCAGCCATAGCCAAAGACCCACACTCATTCTCCTCCGGTCCCTTCCTTCTGTCGGCACCACTCCAACCATGGCCTCCTGGAGCTCCAAAGCTCTCTTGGACGTACTGTCACAGGAGCAGACGAAGGACATCGGCGGCCCCGCTCCGGGCGCGCTACAAAGCTCTCTTGGACGTACTGTCGCAGGAGCAGACGAAGGAGATCGCCGGCTCCCCCCCGGCCGCCCTCCGCCGCCATGACCACGAAGCCGGCGCGCGTGTGCGGGCGCAGCCGGCAGCGAGGAAGAGTAGTACACGGTAGGTCGCCGCCGCTCTGTTCCCAGGAAGGCCACCGCTCCTCCACTCAGTCGACGCCAAGCTTGGTAGGATAAACATCGGCGGCCGATTAGCCGCTTGACGGCGACGTGGAGGCGGAAATCTTCAGAACCTTGTGCTCCGGAGGAGGAGGTTATCGAGGCGGATGAGGAGGAGGCAAAGGCAATAGCCGGCTTTCTCAGGTTCATGGCCGGACATGGTGGTCGGGCGCCGGTGATCGTTTAGATTAGGTTTACAGTAGGTTTTAGTATGGTTTGTGCGAAATATGTAATGAATTTCGTCCAGTTTATAGGAAAAGTTTTCGAAATGTAATGAATTTCATCCGGTTAATTTGAAATTTGCTTTGTTTGCACGAATTTCGTCCGGTTAGTTCATATAGTTGTCGAAAGGTATGCGGGCAGCATTGGATGGCATCCATCAGTGTCCTCGGACAGATGCCGGTGTAAATTTGAGGGCCAGCGCTGGAGATGCCCTAAGTATCATGCTATAATCGCTAACAGTGCTCCATTATTTCGCAGGGAACAGTTTTCCCTCGATCAAAATCAGATCCGCCGTGTTTCGCACTCCTCCCACGTAAGAGTGTAGACTCTTGCTTACATAAAAATGGAGCAAGTGGACGGCACTGTAGCACGTCATATCACTCAAACTAGCCCGCCTAACACGCGGGAAAGCACCGCCCTCGTCATTTTGTTCTGGATTTCTATGATCGATCGCACGAAAATGTTACGCTTTGCAAGTTCAAAAGGAAAAGGCGGCACACTTACGACTCGTACGCGTCGCACCCCCGACAGTCCGGCTCGCACGCCGCTCACCAGAGGGGACACGCGTTGTCTCGCATTTTCACTAACATGTGGGACTGCAATTGAATAAACCGTCGATAGCCGAAATCTAATCGCTCGGCGGGCGTCGGCTGAGAAGAGAGAGACGGGGGAGGGAGAAGAGATCGCCCGCCCGCCGCGCACGGACTCCAAGAAATATATATGGTGATAATGTGAGGTGGGCCATGGGGGAGTCCGGAGTAAGTGAAGTAGAAAGGCACAAATGGTATGAACATGCGTGGCATATAGGGTGTGTTTGGTTGCGTTCTCGTCTCAGCATAGTTGTTCCCTCTTCATGCATGCTCAACTCAACACCCCTCTTCATGCATGCTCTCTTCATGCATGCTTCTAGTGTATTTGTGCTAAACTAGTGTGGACTCATGCACCCTCCATACACTCTACCAAACACCCAAAAGTGGGTCGAGAAGGGAACTCTTGGGCGGCATTTGTCTCTTACTACGTACTCCCTCCGTTCCAAATTACTCGTCGTGGTTTTAGTTCAATTTGAACTAAAACCACGACGAGTAATTTGGAACGGAGGGAGTACCACTAAATGTTGTACGTGCAATGCACGGTGATGTTATGGAGTACGTGCCTAAGTACTCTACTACTACTATATTAGTTGGAGGCACATATTAGCTTTTATATTTGTTTACGTGTATGCCCCGAGACCTTCCAACTAGACGTGTCTTTCTCTCCAGGTCGCACTTTGTATCGTTCATACCACTAGTACTACTACGTGTGGTCTCCGACCCAGAAGTGGAAGAAGTGGAGACGCTCTACCACGCTGTTTTTTTGCGCTGGGCTCTACCACGCTGTTCATGTCCCACTCCTTTCGCTGACGTGTGGGACATCCAGCACGTGCCGTGTTTGGCACTCTTCGTCGTAAGAGTTGAAACGCTAGCATTCATCAGAAATAAAAAATAAATATAAATCAGCAGTGATACTATTTTTTTGAAAAAATTATCCTGGTCTACCCCGGTCGTATCGCAGGCCCAACCTTTCCCACTGTAAGTTGGTCGGACGAAGGAACCATCATGACTTCGTTGAATTCCGCTTCTTCAAGAAAACTTACTGTACCCGCAATACTGCTACCACACGCGAAGACTGGACGGCACTGTACCACGTCATATCACTGAAACCCACTAGGCCATCCTAAAAAAACCACTAGGCCAAACTAGCCCGCCTATAGGTCATCTATTTTGGAACGGAGGGAGTACGTCTCTGTACTGCTATGATTTTCTGTTGTACGTCTCTGTACTTTTGCTACGATTTTCCTACCCTATGAACCAAATGAGGCCTGAATGTATCCGTGTCGACTAAGCCTACAATTTTAGGAGCTTGGGCTATTGGCCGATCGACGACGGATAAGTATAAGCGTACCACGAGCTCATCAGCCCCAACGTTTCTCTTCGGTGAGTGCTTTGCAAGTACTATAGCTCGCACAGTAGCTAGCCTACTAACACCAAGAATCATCAAACAAGCCCTGCTGATATGATAAACAGTTCAAACTTACATCTAAGCATGCCATATATTACATCAAAAGCTGGTGAGGATACATCTGTTTCCATAACTCGGAGAGGGTTCGCATGATTGACTATCAAACAAAAGTAGCAAGTACCGCCCACACAAGACAGTGCACTAGCCCAAAGATGGTTTGATAACACGCATCGTTCTGGTAATTAAACACTGGGTAATGCAAACTACCCTGAAGGATTAGCGCGGCCAACTATTTCTTGTCATCGATCTCTCGGGCAATGACCACAGCACGGACAACGGCATGGGAATCGATCTCTGGGGCGATGTCCACAGGACTGACCGCGACATCGGAATCGATCTCTGGGGCGATGTCCACAGGATGGACAGCGGCATCGGAATCGATCTCCGGGGCGATGCCAACAGGACGGACCGCGACATTGAAAACAATCTCTGGGGCGTTGTCCACAGGACGAGCCGCGACATCGGAATCATCAAGGACGTCCACCGGCACCTGCACAACCCTAACATATTAGCAAGCACATTGCAAATAATCAAAAAACCACAACTATGGTAATAAGCCATTATTTTTTACCTTGTGCAGCTCACCGGGGATCCCATCCCTCCGGGGGCCATCTCCTCGTCCTCGATGGGGGCCATCACCTTGCCAGGGGAATACTGCTTCTCAACGGCGACTATCTCCTCAAACTCGGCCTTGAGCCTCGCATAGGTGGCCATCAGAGTTTCTGGGGTAGGCACGGTGGGGCCCTTGCTGTTCTTCCAACTTTCTTTGAGGAGTTCGTCCGCCAACGTCGTCAACTCTTTGGCCAGTGCTTGTTTCTTGGAGTTCTTCGTCTCCATGGGTTGGCCCGCCAACATGGTCAACTCGTTGGTCGGTGCTCGCTTCCTGGAGATCGCTGTCTCTAGTGGGTTGTCCGCCGGCAACTCTTTGCCTAGTGCTCCAGGATCCATCAATGAACTGACAAACAAAAAGCAATCGAAAGGAAACCACAATCGCAATGAAAACGGGAAAAGAATAGGCTGTGAGAATCGGTCGGTGCTTCGCAAAAAGAAGATTCTTGGAATGAAAATATAGCAGCATCACTGATTCGCCCACCTTTCCTTCGTCGGTACAGAAGAAAAATGGCAGAAGTGAGTAGCCTGGAGTGAGGTTTTCTTCAAGAAAGGGGAGAAAGGGCTTCAACGAGCGTTCCAGTGAAATGATGGTTGCTTCGTCCAGTCCAACTTCGAGGCCACTTTACCACTGCTGGTAAAGGTGTGGGTTTTGTGATATGACGGGTCATGACGGCCACACCGGGGTGACCGGTGAGTTTCGACTGTAGCACCTCGCTGTGATTTGGTGGATGGCACGCGGGCCCGGATGCTTTGATGTCCCGCATGTAGATAGAGCGGCTAGTCATATAGGAGTGCTCAATATTGTGCACCGCGACCAAGGCGGAGAGGAAAACGAGAGAACTACGTAATTAATGCATGAGTTTAATTAGGGTAGTTTTGTAAAGTACGAGATACATTCCTCCAATCGCAAAATGCAGATTTGAGATTTGAGCCCTATAAACCGGAAGGGAGGGAGTACTGCACGCGGTGTAGTCTAGTCACTTGTTGAAATCTCTAGAAAGGCAAATACTCCTTTCCGGTTTACAGGGCTATACTAGCAAGTACTAGTACTACAATAGTGGGCTCAAATAGCAATTTTGTCTCATGCAAGAGCCTAGCTATATGCGTGCTCCAAGGCACCGCACCACGCGAGCGTTCGCAACTGCCACGTTCGGATTGCGCTTGGATCTTCGCCTCTTCGAGAAGATGAACAATGATGTTACTCCTACTTCTACAGTATCGAATCCACTGCTGCATGTCCGTCCACCTCATGCGGGAGGGATAGCGTGTAGCGAAAGCTCCTACTAGTCCTGCCAGCCACCACACTCTTGCGCGAGGGAGGGACGCAACTTCATTGACTTACTGCTCTTGCCTTTGCGTCTATGACAGGTGGACCCAACAGGTGGTTGGCCCACCTGTCATGCAGCCAAAGGCAGGTGTAGTTAAGGCACCGGAGCTCAGTCCGCGAGGGAGAGGGCGTTGTAGTAATCAAACTTCTCAGTCTTGTACGAGTTGACGCGACACATCAAAGCACTGCACTCGATATAAGTCTTTTTACACATTTCAAATGGACTACAACATACGGATGTATGTAGACATATTTTGCTTCGTATGTAGTCACTTGTTGCAATCTCTAAAGAGACTTATATTTGGAAACGGAGGGAGTACAACGCATGCATGCATGCCGTGACTTCCCTTTTGATACTTGCATGTGTTGATTTGATGCACCTTGCCAAATTTTGACTATAAATTTAACTAACCAATTTTTCATGCATGTCACAAAAAATTACGGGGCTGTTTGGATTGTGACCATGTTTGTCTTATGTTGCCACATTATTTTTCCCACACTTGCCACACTTGCCTAACTGGAGTTGCTCAAATTGTTAGACACACTTTGGCTTGCCTAAGGGAATCTTGCCACACTTTTTGTGTCTATGACATGTGGGATTCACTGCTAATAAAGAAATTCTTGTCTTAGGTGTGGCTAATAAAAAAGACTTATATTTAGGAACGGAGGGAGTAGAAAATATAAATAATAATGCATGTTGGGGCAACCCATGTTTCCGATAATTTTAGCCGTGGGCTTGTTCACAATTTTTACGAGGGGGTGGTTGATCATTTAATGGAGGGACTTGTACCAGACTTGAACGATGCAAAGTGCGACCTGGCACACCGTAACACCACTTGGAACAAGCGGGTAGCTATCTCAAAAAACAATCAACAACTAAAAAAACGACGACCTGGCATGTAGTACACAATTTTAAACGATTGTTTTGATGGAGTGAAAAAGGAAACCCACCCCACTACGTATATATAGGCCGGATCCTCCGTGCCTGCTTGCTAGGGTTGCTCTATTCACACACTCTCATCCTCTCCAGATCTAAACAAGATAGGGGTGGTAACACTGTCTTTCTCCCTTCAAAAAACACTGTCTTTCTATCCTCACCGCTGTTTACAGATCCGGACGTATCCCCCTCCGCCGGTGAAGGGGAGGAGGGGCAGCGTTTAGGCCGTCGTCAATAGCAAGAGAGGAGACCCACTGCCGGCCGCACCATTATCTCTGGCCGAGTGCCGGCGCGGGAGGTCCTCCGATCCCTTCGTCATTGCCCTAGTGTGGGCGGATCCGGCTTCCCGCCGCCCACCTATCCACATCCCGACGACCTTCAGGTATATCTTCCTTCGAAACCGCCTTAGCTCTACTTCCCCAGCTCGCTATGTCGCTGCATGTGCATCATTTTCTACCTCTCAGCCCCTCTTGATCGGATGGTCCAACGTCACCTATTTTTTTCTTCTATTGTTAGAGGTAAAGCTACTTCATGGAGTTGAATCTTGTACTTGGTTCAAACAAGAAATAAAGTGGGGGTGGGGGAATTTAGTATGTACATCGGACTTGGTACAAACAGGAAGGAAAGGGGGTGAAAGTAGTACAGACTAGTCATCCAACTGGTCTCTTGGTCGAAAAGGGAAATATCGGGGTAACGCTGTACACAGTGGTATGACCAGGACTAGATTTGCTATCCACACATAGGAGTAGGTGGCTAGAGTGAACAAAAATGGGACCAACCCAGATATGTTTCTTGGATGTTTGTTTCTCGGGGCAACAAACTCTGAATCACCACTTTATGCCCCTGTTTAGGTACATGGTGCTGGACTGCTAGTGCACCCACTATCCCATGACCTTATACCAAATATTTAGCTGTTCTTAATCTAATGACCCTAGAAAAAAGCCATGCCACTATTATAAGCCATGACAAGTTTAGCCAAATGATTTTGCTTGTAATTGTTTGAGACTTTGACTATTTCCATTGTAGCTTTTTGTGCTAACAGGGATATCCATTTCACCAGGTTGCTGTTGTGACCTTTTGGTGCACTGCACAAAACACTTCTTAAAAGAAGTGACTTTTGTGCTGTTTAACTAGAATGTCAGAATGGAATAGTTGATTCATTTCGGTGGAACTGCACAAAGGGAGATATGTGTTCCAATCCTCATCATCCATATTGGCGCCATAACCTTCCTTTAGGTAAGAATGATATTTAATGCATGTGTTCATCTCTATTTTGCGACTCCCATGAGAAAATAATGCTATTGTTTACTAGTAAACTTGTACTCCCTCACTGACAAAACCAATTCAGAAATAGAAGTCCAATCATGTACTTGGTTTCACCAACTGGTGAGGAGAAAGAGAAACAAAGGATGAAGAGGAAGAAGAAGAAGAATAAACAGTGCCAAGGTGATCTTGCTGAAGCCAGAGGCCTCAGTCGAGGCCATTCAAGGGCTCCGGCAACGTCTACCTTACATGTGAGACGATCCTCCAGGGAGCCCTTCCACTTCTGCTGTCTCTCCTGCAAGGTCACTTAATTAATTAGGAGTACTTAAGTACCACTAATTTATTGCTGCCTAATTTTCCTGTCGGAGTTAAACAAATCTTTAGTAGCACCTTATGCTGAATCATGTACGTGTGTATGTTTGTCTATGGAGGTGAATCATGTGGCGGAGCAGGGAGGGAATATTATTAGTGTCATGACATAATAGTGCTATTGTTTTGCATGTCAGTTTATTGCCATTGGTTTAATGAGGCAATGTTTTGCGTATTGTCCATCATGAATTTGATGCCACTATTAGAGTAATATGCTAATGTCTTTCTATCCTTTCTCACCAAGCTAATGAAGGTTTCACCTTGTTCCTACTTGTGCAAACAGGGATCATGTTGTGCCAATCATACATTTTAGTGGAACTACACAAGACAATACAATGAACTGTATCCCAGCCAGTGCTTTAACTCTGCTGGAAGTTCTTGGTAATCTTTAGATATAATCTCAGCACTGGTAAATGATACGTCCAGCCCAAATTATATCCTGGTAATCTTGTTCTGTGCTATATTATATTCTGTTTTGGATGTTTAATGGGCTTTATTATACACTTATATTATTTTTGGGACTAACCTATTAACCGGAGGCCCAGCCCAAATTGCTGTTTTTTTGCCTATTTCAGTGTTTCGCAGAAAAAGAATATCAAACGGAGTCCAAACGGAATGAAACCTTCGGGAACGTGATTTTCGGAACAAAGCTGATCCAGAGGACTTGGAATCTACGTAAAGCAATCAACATGGAGAGCACGAGGCAGGGGGGCGTGCCTACCCCCCCAGGCGCGCCCTCCACCCTCGTGGGGCCCATGTTGCTCCACCGACGTACTTCTTCCTCCTATATATACCTACGTACCCCCAAACCATCAGAGGCATCCACGAAAACCTAGTTCCATCGCCGCAACCTTCTGTACCCGTGAGATCCCATCTTGGGGCCTTTTCCGGCATCCTGCCGGAGGGGGCATTGATCACGGAGGGCTTCTACATCAACACCATAGCCTCTCCGATGATGGGTGAGTAGTTTACCTCAGACCTTCGGGTCCATAGTTATTAGCTAGATGGCTTCTTCTCTCTCTTTGAATCTCAATACAAAGTTCTCCTCGATTCTCTTGGAGATCTATTTGATGTAAGTCTTCTTTTGTGGTGTGTTTGTCGAGACCGATGAATTGTGGGTTTATGATCAAGATTATCTATGAACAATATTTGAATCTTCTCTGAATTCTTTTATGTATGATTGGTTATCTTTGCAAGTCTCTTCGAATTATCAGTTTGGTTTGGGCTACTAGATTGATCTTTCTTGCAATGGGAGAAGTGCTTAGCTTTGGGTTCAATCTTGCGGTGTCCTTTTCCGAGTGACAGCAGGGGCAGCAAGGCACGTATTGTATTGTTGCCATCGAGGATAACAAGATGGGGTTTATATCGTATTGCATGAGTTTATCCCTCTACATCATGGCATCTTGCTTGAAGCGTTACTCCGTTCTTATGAACTTAATACTCTAGATGCATGCTGGATAGCGGTTGATGCGTGGAGTAATAGTAGTAGATGCAGAATCGTTTCGGTCTACTTGTTACGGACGTGATGCCTATATACATGATCATACCTAGATATTCTCATAACTATGCTCAATTCTATCAATTGCTTGACAGTAATTTGTTCACCCACCGTAATACTTATGCTCTTGAGAGAAGCCACTAGTGAAACCTATGGCCCCCGGGTCTATTCTCCATCATATTAATCTTCCAACACTTAGCTATTTTTATTGCCGTTTATTTTACTTTGCATCATTAGCATAAAAATACAAAAAATATTATCTTATCATATCTATCAGATCTCACTCTCGTAAGTGACCGTGAAGGGATTGACAACCCCTTTTTCGCGTTGGTTGCGAGGTTCTTATTTGTTTCTGTAGGTGCGCGGGACTTGTGCGTGATCTCCTACTGGATTGATACCTTGGTTCTCAAAAACTGAGGGAAATACTTACGCTACTTTACTGCATCACCCTTTCCTCTTCAAGGCAAAACAAACGCAGTGCTCAAGAGGTAGCAAGAAGGATTTTTGGTGCCGTTGCCGGGGAGATTCAAGCCAAGTCAAGTCAAGTCAAGACATACCAAGTACCCATCACAAACTCTTATCCCCCGCATTACATTATTTGCCATTTGCCTCTCGTTTTCCTCTCCCCCACTTCACCCTTGCCGTTTTATTCGCCCTCTCCTTTCCGTCCCTTCTTTTCTCGTGTTCCTTGAGTTTGCTGCCGTTATTTCTGAAATTGGGGAAATTATTGTCGATATGGACAATAATAACATGGAAAATTCTGATGCTCTTGCTGAAGAACCCCCTATCTTACATACAAAAAAATTCCGAATCGGTAGTGGTAATATTATTGGAAAAGGGGTTATTCAAGATTTCTTTACTTGTGTCGGTGCTTTGCTTTCTATGGGTAGTTCTATTCTTCATAGAACTAGTAGTCTTGCGGGCGCTATTGCCATGCTTATAGTTGAACTTGAAAGACAATTTATGCACATGCACCCTTGCATACAAAGGATTTTCCTAGAATTTCTAATATTGAGCATTCTTCTGTTAAGCGTGCCACTACTATCTTTTTGGCCCATGAGTTCAGATTTATAATAAAAGAGGCCAAAGAAATCTTTGTGCACTATAGGGTGGACGTTGGCCGTCCTCCCATAGAAGCTATCCTCTTTGATCAAGAGGAAATAATGCATTTTCAATCTTTAGACTATGTTGCTTTTAATGAAAACCTTAGGAAAAAGGTTCCTACCAATGTTCTAGTTGATAGAATTTCTGAACTTAATAATGATTTCGCTATTCGAAATAATGAGCTAGGATATTCTCTCGAGTTTAGGCTCACGAAGTTTTGTCAAAAGAATGCTTATAATGATGAATTGGTTGTGCAATACGAAGGGCCGAAGGAGGAACCTATTCCTCCCAAAGTTGATTGGGGACTTCTGTCCCATTAAGTTTAGCCCTTTTGATTACTTTTTCTTGCCTCAAAGAAAACTTTCTGTTGAACGTAGAGAATATGAGATGAGTTTTCGTGATCTATCCTATTATTATGGTAATACCTAGATCTATCCTTTCTTTTATGCCTAGCTATGGGCGTTAAACGATAGCGCTTGTTGGGAGGCAACCCAATTTTATTTTAGTTTTTTTTTGCTTTTTGCTTCTGTTTAGGAATAAATCTTTGATCTAGCCTCTGGTTAGATTTTTTTTTGTGTTTCAATTAGTGTTTGTGCCAAGTTAAACCTATAGGATCTTCTTGGATAATAGTTATTTGATGTTGCTGAAAATTCCAGAAACTTTCTATTCACGAAAACAATTGTTAAAAATCACCAAAACGTGATAAAATATTGATTCCAATTGCAGTAGATCAATAAACAAATTTTCTAGGTCGTCCTATTTTGGAAGAATTTTTTGAGTTCCATAAGTTTGCGTTAGTTACAGATTACTACAGACTGTTCTGTTTTTGACAGATTCTGTTTTTCGTGTGTTGTTTGCTTATTTTGATGAATCTATGGCTAGTAAAATAATTTATAAACCATAGAGAAGTTGGAATAAAGTAGGTTTAACACCAATATAAATAAAGAATGAGTTCAATACAGTACCTTGAAGTGGTGTTTTGTTTTCTTTCGCTAACGGAGCTCACGAGATTTTCTGTTGAGTTTTGTGTTGTGAAGTTTTCAAGTTTTGGGTAAAAGATTTGATGGATTATGGAACAAGGAGTGTCAAGAGCCTAAGCTTGGGGATGCCCATGGCACCCCAAGATAATCTAAGGACACCAAAAAGCCAAAGCTTGGGGATGCCCTGGAAGGCATCCCCTCTTTCGTCTTCGTCCATCGGTAACTTTACTTGGAGCTATATTTTTATTCACCACATGATATGTGTTTTGCTTGGAGCATCTTGTATGATTTGAGTCTTTGTTTGTTAGTTTGACACAATCATCCTTGCTGTACACACCTTTTGAGAGAGACACACATGATTCAGAATTTATTAGAATACTCTATGTGCTTCACTTATATCTTTTGAGCTATATAGTTTTTGCTCTAGTGCTTCACTTATATCTTTTAGAGCACGGTGGTGGATTTGTTTTATAGAAACTATTGTTCTCTCATGCTTCACTTATATTATTTTGAGAGTCCTACAAAACATCATGGTAATTTGCTTTAATTATGATAGGCATCCAAGATTAGTAAAAAAATATTATGAGTGTGATGAATACTATGAGAAGTTTGATGCTTGATAATTGTTTTGAGATATGAAGATGGTGATATTAGAGTCATGCTAGTTGAGTAGTTGTGAACTTGAGAAATACTTGTGTTAAAGTTTATGATTCCCGTAGCATGCACGTATGGTGAACCGTTATGTAATGAAGTCGGAGCATGATTTATTTATTGATTGTCTTCCTTATGAGTGGCCGTCGGGGACGAGCTATGGTCTTTTCCTACCAATCTATCCCCCAAGGATCATGCACATAATAATTTGCTTTGATAACTTGTAGATTTTTGCAACAAGTATATGATTTCTTTATGACTAATGTTGAGTCCATGGATTATACGCACTCTCATCCTTCCACCATTGCTAGCCTCTCTAATACTGCACACTTTTCGCCGGTATCATACACCCACCATATACCTTCCTCAAAACAGCCACCATACCTACCTACATGGAATTTCCATAGCCATTCCGAGATATGTTGCCATGCAACTTACCACCGTTCCATCTACTATGACACGCTTTGTCATTGTCATATTGCTTTACATGATCATGTAGTTGACATCGTATTTGTGGCAAAGCCACCGTTCATAATTCTTTCATACATGTCACTCTTGATTCATTGCATATCCCGGTACACCGCCGGAGGCATCCACATAGAGTCATATTTTGTTCTAAGTTTTGAGTTGTAATTCTTGAGTTGTAAAGAAAATAAAAGTGTGATGATCATCATTATTAGAGCATCGTCCCAAGTGAGGAAAGGATGATGGAGACTGTGATTTTCCCATAAGTCAGGATGAGACTCCAGACTAAAAAAAAGAAAGGCCAAAAAAAGAGAGAGAAGTCCAAACAAAAAAATGAGAGAAAAAGAGAGAAGGGACAATGCTACTATCCTTTTACCACACTTGTGCTTCAAAGTAGCACCATGATCTTCATGATAGAGAGTCTCCTATGTTATCACTTTTCATATACTAGTGGGAATTTTTCATTATAGAACTTGGCTTGTATATTCCAAAGATGGGCTTCCTCAAAATGCCCTAGGTCTTCGTGAGCAAGCGAGTTGGATGCACACCCACTTAGTTTCTTTTGTTGAGCTTTCATATACTTATAGCTCTAGTGCATCCGTTGCATGGCAATCCCTACTCAGTCACATTGATATCTATTAATGGGCATCTCCATAGCTCGTTGATACGCCTAGTTGATGTGAGACTATCTTCTCCTTTTTGTCTTCTCCACAACCACCATTCTATTCCGCATATAGTGCTATGTCCATGGCTCACGCTCATGTATTGCGTGAAGATTGAAAAGTTTGAGAACACCAAAAGTATGAAACAAATTGCTTGGCTTGTCATCGGGGTTGTGCATGATTAAATACTTTGTGTGATGAAGATAGAGCATAGCCAGACTATATGATTTTGTAGGGATAACTTTCTTTGGCCATGTTATTTTGAGAAGACATAATTGCTTAGTTAGTATGCTTGAAGTATTATTATTTTTATGTCAATATTAAAATTTTGTCTTGAATTTTTCGGATCTGAACATTCATACCACAATTAAGAGAATTACATTGAAAATTATGCTAAGAGGCATTCCACATCAAAAATTCTGTTTTTATCATTTACCTACTCGAGGACGAGCAGGAATTAAGCTTGGGGATGCTTGATACGTCTCCAACGTATCTATAATTTTTGATTGTTCCATGCTATACTATATTCTGTTTTGGATGTTTAATGGGCTTTATTATACACTTCTATATTATTTTTGGGACTAACCTATTAACCGGAGGCCCAGCCCAAATTGTTGTTTTTTTGCCTATTTCAGTGTTCCGCGGAAAAAGAATATCAAACGGAGTCCAAACGGAATGAAACCTTCGGGAACGTGATTTTGAACAAACGTGATCCAGAGGACTTGGAGTCTACGTAAAGCAATCAACTTGGAGAGCACGAGGCACGGGGGCGCGCCTACCCCCCCCCCCCCCCCCCCCCCCGCCTCAGGCGCGCCCTCCACCCTCGTGGGGCCCATGTTGCTCCACCGACGTACATCTTCCTCCTATATATACCTACATACCCCCAAACCATCATAGGCATCCACGAAAACCTAGTTCCACCGCTGCAACCTTCTGTACCCGTGAGATCCCATCTTGGGGCCTTTTCCGGCGTCCTGCCGGAGGGGGCATTGATCACGGAGGGCTTCTACATCAACACCATAGCCTCTCCGATGATGGGTGAGTAGTTTACCTCAGGCCTTCGGGTCCATAGTTATTAGCTAGATGGCTTCTTCTCTCTCTTTGGATCTCAATACAAAGTTCTCCTCGATTCTCTTGGAGATCTATTTGATGTAACTCTTTTTTTGCGGTGTGTTTGTCGAGACCGATGAATTGTGGGTTTATGATCAAGATTATCTATGAACAATATTTGAATCTTCTCTGAATTCTTTTATGTATGATTGGTTATCTTTGCAAGTCTCTTCGAATTATCAGTTTGGTTTGGCCTACTAGATTGATCTTCCTTGCAATGGGAGAAGTGCTTAGCTTTGGGTTCAATCTTGTAGTGTCCTTTCCCAGTGACAGCAGGGGCAGCAAGGCACGTATTGTATTGTTGCCATCGAGGATAACAAGATGGGGTTTATATCATATTGCATGAGTTTATCCCCCTACATCATGGCATCTTGCTTGAAGCGTTACTCCATTCTTATGAACTTAATACTCTAGATGCATGCTGGATAGCGGTCGATGTGTGGAGTAATAGTAGTAGATGCAGAATTGTTTTGGTCTACTTGTTACGGACGTGATGCCTATATACATGATCATACCTAGATATTCTCATAACTATGCTCAATTCTATCAATTGCTTGACAGTAATTTGTTCACCCACCGTAATACTTATGCTCTTGAGAGAAGCCACTAGTGAAACCTATGGCCCCCGGGTCTATTCTCCATCATATTAATCTTCCAACACTTAGCTATTTCGATTGCAGTTTATTTTACTTTGCATCATTATCATAAAAATACCAAAAATATTATCTTATCATATCTATCAGATCTCACTCTCGTAAGTGACCGTGAAGGGATTGACAACCCCTTTTTCGCGTAGGTTGCGAGGTTCTTATTTGTTTGTGTAGGTGCGCGGGACTTGTGCGTGATCTCCTACTGGATTGATACCTTGGTTCTCAAAAACTGAGGGAAATACTTACGCTACTTTACTGCATCACCCTTTCCTCTTCAAGGGAAAACCAACGCAGTGCTCAAGAGGTAGTAGTAAACAAGAGTGATTTCAACCATACATTTGAAGTGCACAAATATATACACTATTGAGTGATTCCAGTGAGTGCTTTATCATCTCTTATGGGACTACATGAATAAGCTTTTTTCCTCAGGTTTGTACCAGCCTAAGGCCTTCATCCATATTTGTTTGCTTTCATCTCTATTTGTATAGTGCTACTATCATGAGAAACTCCGTTATCTTTGCACGTTAAAGTTTTGCAACCTATGATACACGGCAATGCTTTGAGTGTTGAGCTAATTGGCACTGATTAAATAAACAAATACCTGTCTTTAAGCAAGACTACTATGTTGCTAACTTTACCCATTAAGATAATGAGGGTGCTTCTATTTCTTAGTGTATGTTTCATCAACTAGTCCCACTATTACAGTAATGTCACTCTCTCAATATATGTGCCAACAGGGATGCTCGATTTTGGTGGAACTGCACAAAAACTTTGGGTGTTTAATTGCCTGGACAGCTTCCTTCATTTCATGTCAGTCGCTAATCTGGGCTTGCATTCTTCCTTTGCTATTAGTCGCTTGGCTTATCTCGGCTTCCAGTCAAAGGAAATAGTATTTGATATGCTACCTCACACAGGTTGGTACTGGTCTTTATCCTGATTATTGTGCTTGTCATATGTATTGATAATTTCGTATTGTGCTACTCTTTGCCGATTTCATAAAGGAGTAACTTGGAGCCTGAACTCGCAGGCAAATCATTACATTGGGTGATTTCAGTAGAACTGCACAAAAAGATCAGATGGACAGGTACTTATGCTGCTGCTATGTACTCCAAAGTTCACTCAGACAAGCATCAATGTTGACAAGAAGAAGTGCCTCTATTCATTCGAGTATCAACCGGCGTCAACCAGTTGTCAAAGTCCAAGTATTAGGAGAGTGAACACCAAAAATATTGGTTGGCGCATAGCCCAGAAAAACGCAGTCCAGTCTTTGGTCCCAACTTGTGCCTTTTGGTTATCGGCAGATATGGTAGCGAACTGTATGGCATGGAGTCTAAAGATTCCGGACAAGTTGGTTGACGCATATATTCATCTGGCACTTAATCAGTCTGCACGCTAGGGATGCTCCATTTCAGTTGAACTGCACAAAAAAAATTGGGTGGTTCATTTTCTCAACCGCCTCCTTTCTCGTCTGCAATGTAGAATTTTGCGAGCTACAGGACCAAGATGAGCCAGTAAACTAGTTGGATGAAAGTAGTGGCCAAGTTGCTCAAACCTCCCTCGGCACGAGGCCACTATTTGAGGATAAACCTACAAGTAAAGTTCAGATTGTCTGTGCTGCCTCTTATGTACTCGAAAGTTTACTCGTACAAGCATTAATTTTAGCAAGAAGTACCTCCGACTGAACACCATTTACCAGTCTGCAATGTATAATTTTGGCGAGCTACAGGACCAAGATGAGCCAGTAAACTAGTTGGATGAAAGTAGTGGCCAAGTTGCTCAAACCTCCCTCGGCACGAGGCCACTATTTGAGGATAAACCTACAAGCAAAGTTCAGATTGTCTGTGTTGCCTCTTATGTACTCGAAAGTTTACTCGTACAAGCATTGATTTTAGCAAGAAGTACCTCCGACTGAACACCATTTCCCAGTCTGTAACCTAGGTAATTAAAGTTCGTCCATGGATCATATTGGCTGTGATCTCAATCATTTGGATGCATAAACATACTGAACATGTGTATATCTGAATCTTTTTGTGAATTATCTATGAATATTGTTGTGTGATCTATCAATAATTTGGATCCATAGACATGCTGAACTTGTGTATATATGAATCTTTTGAGTTGTTGATAGTGAATGTTGGCTATGAATATGAACGTGTCCTGTGAACCTGAGTTTGATACGAATGTTTACCTTTTCTGTTGTACTTGTGTGTGAACTTGTTAGTATGCCTACTTTGGGGTATGTGACGTGTGGGTGTCAACGGCACACCTTCTTCCCGATAAGAATTGCACCTGCTTTGTTAGGGTAGCAATGGCGCATCAGCTCTTTTTAATCTTTTTGCTCTGTCTTGCCCCCTCCCCCGCTCAACCCCTGCCGTAATATTTTCGGCCTCAAAACAAACATAATACTGCGTTGTTTTTGGGGCTTGATGAAAAATCGAGTACTGGTTTCTGTAGTTTGACCCACCCAGCAAATAGGCTGCTGGTCCACCATGGACTGGGAGGCTAAAAATACAAGTTGTATGGTGCAGAGGCAAGTAAAAAAACGCCATCGAGAGCCATCCACTAAAGAAAAAAATCGCTCCTGATGTGCTTCTTCAGTCGTGCCGCCGGCCCCCTCTTTAATCTAGTTCGCTCGGGGATCTGGTATCATTTTTTCCAGAGGGCGAACAAGTATCAGCTAGGCCTAGCTTTTGTATTTTAACATGCGTAGTCCACGACATACGGTGACAGTGGTTTCAACTTATTTTTGAGGTCCATACCGGCCTATGGGCTTTTTCTTAAAGATCGGCAGCCCATTGTATTTTTTTAACCACATTATATATATTTATATTATTACTATTATCGTATATTTTATAGAGACTTATATATACATTATAAAAACATCCCACGTGTTATTAACTTATAAAAGTAAATGTTTAACAGAAGTTGGCAAGGAAAATCCTGGTTGCTTTTGACTCACAGGCAAGGAAAATCCTGGTGATTGTGCACAAAAGCTTGCGAAGATTTTAAGGACCAATGTAATAATGACACGCTCATTTTTATTTTGAGCAATAACTCGCTAATTTGTTAATTATGTATATAAAAATGTGCCTCTCCAGTTTATTTTTTGATATTAATTGCTCCTTCTAACATAACATTATATATATAATGAGCCCAGCTAATTCGTGTATTTGAAGGAAGTGCAAATGGGCTGGGATTCCTTAGAAATATAAATAGGCCGCATTGATGCGAAATTATTTGTTCACCCAGCCCAGCAAATGGACTGTACATTCTAGAAAACATGGGTTAAATATATGCCACATTTTTGCAGGCTGACATGTGGGCCAATAGGTCGAAGCCTACGCAGGGCGTTGTCAATTTGGTCAACAAATGATTATGACATCCACAGCCATTGGATTTATATCCAACCGCCGGCATGCACCTTCAATCTCTCCTCTTCTTCCTCCAGCGTCGCCGGGACCGCCTGGTCCGGCCTCCAGCGGCTAGCGGCTCTGCTTAGCATGCATTGCTGTGAAGCGCTACCCCACCGCCGGCCAGGCTATCCCTCCACACCTCCACACCTCCTGTTATTCTCCACCGACTGCAGCCCCACGCCGCACCAGAACCAGTTATAACCCTTCTCCTCCTCTCAATCTGCGACTCCACTATCGCGTCTTCCCATCTCTGAGTCGTTCCCATCCGGGGCCTCACCGTCGTCCACCGCCTCGCTGCGCTCGGTGCGGCGTGGTCAACAAACGAGAGTCATCGGAAGAGGACTATACGTGGAGAGCCTAACGGCTGGGACCCATGAGGTCCATGGTCGCACGCATGGAAAGTTCCTCTTTATTAAGATGAAAAAAAATGTTTCCTCCACCTGAAAGCTGGGACCCACCGGCTGTATCTTCGCACGGAAGGAAGTGCCTCCTTGTTATGCGAAAAAAATTATTCCTCCCGTTGACAGCTGGGACCCGTCAGATTTGGTGGCTGACTTGTGGGCCTACTAAGCGGACGTGTACGCAGGGCTTTGTCAACTTAATCAACAAATGATTCTAGCAGCTGGACCGTTGGATGTTAATACAATAGCCGTGCTCCTTCTTCAACCTCTGTTCTTGCTCCTGTCTCCCATGGGCGGCACCGCGGCTATGTTGCCGCGCACCCGAACCAGTCAAGTTTCCCACTCCTCTCCATCTGCGACTCCACTGCCCCGTCTTCCCCATCTCCGGGTCGTTCCAGTCTGGGGCCTCGCCGTCGTCCACCGGCCTTGGTGCGCTCGGTGTGGTCAACATGGTGAACAACCGAGAGTCATCGGAAGATGACTGTATGTGAGAGGCTGACAGTGGGGACGCACCACGCCCATGGACGCATGCATGCAACGGAACACGGCATGGTCAACGTGGTCAAGGACGACTTCCATCGAAAGTGTACTGTACGTGGAGAGGCTGACAGCTGGGTCCACGGCCGCAGTAAGGAAGTGCCTCCTTATTACGCGGAAAATAATGATTCCTCCACCTGACAGCAGGGACCCACCGGACGGGCCACCGTATTTTGTGAAAAAAAATGTTTCCCCCCTGACTGCTGGGACCCACTGGATGGGCCACCGTATTTTGCAAAAAAAAAACGTTCCCCCCGCTGTCAGCTCGGACCCACCGGAAGTGCCTCCTTATTACGCAGAAAAAATGAATACCCCCCTACTAGCTGGGATCCACCTTGGTGGGAGGCTTGCTTGTGGGCCTACTAAGTCGATGGGGATGGAGAGCTTTGTCAACTTAGTCAATATGAACGATTCTAGCTCCAGTGACCGTACGATGTCCATCCAACGGCCGTAGTGCTTCTTCAACCTCTGGTCTTCTTGCTCCAGCCGCCCAAACCAGCGCCAGTCGTGCCGCGTGCTCCTGCCTCCCGTGGCTGGCTGTGATGCCACGAAGGCCTCATCGCCCCCTACTACTCCCACCGCTGGCTAGGCCATCCCTCTACTCACCCACACCCCCTGTTATTCTGCGGCGACGGCAGCCTCACACCGCAGCCGAACCAGTGAACCCTCATACTCCTCTACGCGTGGGCATCCACTGCCGCGTCTTCCCCGGCTCCGCGTCGTCCCCTTCCTAGGCCTTGCCTTCGTCCACCGCCCTGGTGCTCTCGGCGCGGTGTGGTCAACGTGGTCAAGGAATGGCTTCCATCGGACGTGGACTGTACGTGGAGAGGCTGACAGCTGGGTCCACGGCCGCAGCAAGGAAGTGCCTCCTTATTACGCGGAAAATAATGATTCCTCCACCTGATAGCAGAGACCCACCGGACGGGCAACCGTATTTCACGAAAAAAACGTTTCCCCCCTGACTGTTGGGACCTACTAGCTACATCTTCGCACGCAAGGAAGTGCGTCCGGGCAAAAAACACGATTCGCCCCCCTGACTGCTGGGACCCACCAGCTACATCTTCGCACGCAAGAAAGTGCCTGATAGTCGGGACCCACCTGGTCGAAGCGTACGTAGCGTTGTCATTCTGGTCGCAAATGTGTACGTACATACTGGTCGATGTAGAGCGCGCACGTGTCGTAGTAGAGGCGCGCACATAGCATGTACATGTACGTACATCGGCCAGGGTGCAAGAAAGTAAATACGGCCATGTACGTACATACGGGCGGGGTCTCGAGCACCTACTCGCGCGTACGTACGGCCAGGGCTCGTGTACATGGCTGGGTCGGAACGGAGAAACAACGTCGTCGTCGTGTTCATGGGGAGCCAACCGGCTGGGTCAGAACGGAATGCGTCGTCGTGTTCATCAGGAGGGCTTGGACGGAATAGCCGATGGAAACGAGGCCTGGCGTACCACAGAACGGAGGAAACAGCCTTGTGTTCGACCGGCCACGGTCGAAACGGGATCCTGTTCATCGGGAGGGGTCTGGCGTACCGCAAAACAGAGGAAACGGACCTCCTACGGTCAAAACGGGGGTCTTGTTCATTGGGAGGGGTGTGGTGTACCGCAAAATAGAGGAAACGAACTTGTGTTGGAGCACTACGGTCGAAACGGGGGTCCTGTTCATCGGGAGGGGTGTGGCGTACCGCAAAACGGAGGAAACAGACTTGTGTTGGAGCGCTACGGTCGAAACTGGGGTCCTGTTCATCGTGAGGGGTGTGGCATACCGCAAAACGGGACTCCATAGGATACTGTTCATCTCCACCGTCGACCCCCTCCAGCCTCCACGGGCTACTGTTCATCCACCGTCGACCTCCGCCAGCCTCCACCTGCGACTGTTCATCCACGGGCTCGTGATCATCCAGCCTCCACCGCGCGCTACTCCACCGGCTATTGTTCAGCCAGCCCTCTTCATGGGCTCCTGTTCAACCACCCCTCCACTGGCTACTGTTCATCCAGCCCTCCACCATCTACTGTTCATCCAGCCTTCCATGGGGTCGTCCTGTTCATCCAGCCCAGCACGGGGTCCTGTTCATCCAGCCCCAACCGGCTTGATCGATCGGGTCATGTTCATCCAGAGGCAACACCACGGGGCCCTGTTCATCCACCCCCACCGGGAAATGTTCATCAAAACCCCCTCAGCAACGCTCACTGTTCATCTAGAGGCAGCATCGATCAGCTTCAGTTACAGTAGTAGCGAAGGAATTGCTCGATCGGGTTCAGTTAACAGCCATCGATCGATCGCTTGGGTTCAGTAACGCGTAGCCTGCAGTGCAATCGCTCGGGTTCAGTTAGAGCCCAACGCCTCGCTCGGGTTCAGTTAGAGCCCAACGCCTCGCACAGACGCGCGTACGTGTATGAGAGAAACGCGCATCGCTCGGCCCCCGACCACCCACCGCAACCGGGAACTCCCCGAAATTTTCCTCGCCCTCGCTTCTACCACGTTTTTTCCGTCATGGACAGCCCAAAGAATGTCATGCAGCTCCGTCTCCGGCCCGCCGAAGAGGAAAAGCCCATTTTCTGTCATGGTTTTTTGTCATAGAAGTAGGAGCCCACCACATCTATGATGATACCGGGTTTTGTCACAATTATCGTCATAGAAGTGTCATAAGTATGACAGAATTTTTTTTCGTTCGGCCCAAAATGTCACGGATGTGTCTTTTTTTTGTAGTGAATGTAGGAGGAACAAAGTATTCTCAGAACAATATAGAGAATTTGGGGTACCTTGTAATAACAAGATCAATGGGGAATTATTGTAAGAATGGCAAGTGTATGTAGTTATCCATAGAGGTTTATTGGTGGAAGGTAAATTCAAAAGCGATGGCACGAAGTCTCGAGAGAACATCGTAGAGTATCTTCAGAATCTTCTCGTGCAGAAGGAGATCATCTGTAGTGAAGGGGTTCTCCGAGAGGAAGTGGTTACGAGAACCTAGAGTTAGAGTTAGTAAAATCATTAACCTGAATAGAAGAGAGATCAGAGTCCGAGAGTATAGACAAGGAATAAAAGATTCTAATAGCACCCAATGGTGATGTGGGCCCTGATGTCTACTACGCAACTTTATTCTTGTAGACACGTGTTGGGCCTCCAAGCGCAGAGTTTTGTAGGACAGTAGCAATTTTCCCTCAAGTGGATGACCTAAGGTTTATCAATCCGTGGGAGGCATAGGATGAAGATAGTCTCTCTCAAACAACCCTCCAACCAAATAATAAAAAGTCTCTTGTGTCACAACACACCAAATACAATGGTAATTTGTATAGGTGCACTCGTTCGGCGAAGAGATGGTGATAAAAGTGTAATATGGATAGTAGATATTGGTTTTTGTAATAGGAACAATAAAAAACAGCAAGGTAACAACTCACAAAAGTGAGCATAAACGATGTTGCAATGCTTGAAAACAAGGCCTAGGGTCCGTACTTTCGCTAGTGCAATCTCTCAACAATGCTAATATAATTGGATCATATAACCACCCCTCAAAGTACGATGAAGAATCACTCCAAAGTTCCTATCTAGCGGAGAACATAAGAATAAATTGTTTGTAGGGTACGAAACCACCTCAAAGCTATTCTTTCCGTTGATCTATTCAAGAGTTCGTACTAAAATAACATAAAGCTATTCTTTCTGTTTGATCTATCCTAGAGTTCGTACTAAAATAACACCAAAATAAATTCATATTCATAATACTCAATCCAACACAAAGAACTTCAAAGAGTGCCCCAAGATTTCTACCGGAGAAACAAAGACAAGAACGTGCATCAACCCCTATGCATAGATTACCCCAATGTCACCTCGGGAATCCGCGAGTTGAGTGCCAAAACGTATATCAACTGAATCAATACGATACCCATTGTCACCACGAGTATTCAATTGCAAGCCATATATCCAGTGTTCTCAAATCCATAAAAGTATTCAATCCGATAACAACGCAATCTCAAAGGGAAAACTCAATTCATCACAACAAGACAGCGAGGGGAAAACACCATATGATCCGACTATATTAGCAAAGCCCGCGATACATCAAGATCGTGACATCTCAAGAACACGAGAGAGAGAGAGAGAGAGAGAGAGAGAGAGAGAGATTAAACACATAGCTACTGGTACAAACCCTCAGCCCCGAGGGTGGACTACTCCCTCCTCATCGTGGTGGCCACCAGGATGATGAAGATGGCCACCGGTGATGATCTCCCCCTCTGGCAGGGTGCAGGAACAAGGTCTAGATTAGATCTCGTGGATATAGAGGCCTTGCAGCGGCGGAACTTCTGATCTAGGGCTGCCCAGAAGGATTTTGGAATATTTGGGATTTCATACGGCAAAGAGGGGGTGCGGGAGGCCACCAAGGTGAGCACAACCCACCTAGGCGCGCCTGGGCCCCCAGGCACGCCCTGGTGGGTTGTGCTCCCCTCAGGGCACCCCCAGGTGCTGCTCTGGCCCATTGGTGGTCTTTTGGTCCATAAAAAATCCACAAAGAGTTTCGCGGTGTTTGGACTCCGTTTGGTATTGATTTTCTCTGATGTAAAAAACAAGCAAAAAACAGCAACTGGCACTGGGCACTATTGTTGGGGAACGTAGTAATTTCAAAAAAAATCCTACACACATGCAAGATCATGGTGATGCATAGCAACGAGAGGGGAGAGTGTCGTCCACGTACCCTCGTAGACCGCAAGCGGAAGCGTTATGACAACGCGATTGATGTAGTCGTACGTCTTCACGATCCGGCCGATCTAAGTACCGAATGCACGGCACCTGCGAGTTCAGCACATGTTCAGATCGGTGATGTCCCACGAACTCACAATCCAGCAGAGCTTCATGGGAGAGTTTCGTCGGCACGACGGCGTGATGACGGTGATGATGATGCTACTAACGCAGGGCTTCGCCTAAGCACCGCTACGATATGACCGAGGTGGATTATGGTGGAGGGGGGCACCGCACACGGCTAAAAGATTAACTGATCAACTTGTGTGTCTATGGGGTGCCCCCTCCCCCATATATAAAGGAGTGGAGGAGGGGGAGAGGCCGGCCCTCCTAGGCGCGCCCCAAGGGGAGTCCTACTCCCACCGGAGTAGGACTCCAACCCTTCCAAGAGTAGGAGTAGGAGAGAGGGAAGGAGGAGAGAGGGGGAAGGAAAGGGGGCGCCGCCCCCCTTCCTTGTCCAATTCGGACTAGAGGGGGAGGGGGCGCGGCCTGCCCTGGCCGCCCCTCCTCTTCTCCACAAAGGCCCAATAGGCCCATTACACTCCCCGGGGGGTTCCGGTAACCCCTCCGTACTCCGGTATTTGTCCGAACTTGCCCGGAACCCTTCCGAAGTCCAAACATAGTCATCCAATATATCGATCTTTGTGTTTCGACCATTTCGAGACTCCTCGTCATGTCCGTGATCACATCTGGGACTCTGAACTACCTTCGGTACATCAAAACACATAAACACATAATACCGATCGTCAACGAACGTTAAGCGTGCGGACCCTACGGGTTCGAGAACTATGTAGAAATAACCGAGACTCGTCTCCGGTCAATAACCAATAGCGGAACCTGGATGCTCATATTGGCTCCGACATATTCTACGAAGATCTTTATCGGTCAAACCGCATAACAACATACGTTGTTCCCTTTGTCATCGGTATGTTACTTGCCCGAGATTCGATCGTCGGTATCTCAGTACCTAGTTCAATCTCGTTACCGGCAAGTCTCTTTACTCGTTCCGTAATACATCATCCCGCAACTAACTCATTAGTTGCATTGCTTGCAAGGCTTATAGTGATGTGCATTACCGAGAGGGCCCAGAGATACCTACCCGACAATCGGAGTGACAAATCCTAATCTCGATCTATGCCAACTCAACAAGTACCATCGGAGACACCTGTAGAGCACCTTTATAATCACCCAGTTACGTTGTGACGTTTGGTAGCACACAAAGTGTTCCTCCGGTATTCGGGAGTTGCATAATCTTATAGTCATAGGAACATGTATAAGTCATGATGAAAGCAATAGCAATATACTAAACGATCGAATGCTAAGCTAACGGAATGGGTCAAGTCAATCACACCATTCTCTAATGATGTGATCCCGTTAATCAAATGACAACTCATGTCTATGGCTAGGAAACTTAACCATCTTTGATTCAACGAGCTAGTCAAGTGGAGGCATACTAGTGGCACTCTGTTTGTCTATGTATTCAAACATATACTAAGTTTCCGGTTAATACAATTCTAGCATGAATAATAAACATTTATCATGATATAAGGAAATATAAATGACAACTTTATGATTGCCTCTAGGGCATATTTCCTGCAACTATGTCAATAGGCTAGTCCCAAAAAATGATATAAAGTTGCTATAAAATGATTGTAAAACATCCAAGAATGATGATATAATAGCATGGAACAATCAAAAATTATAGATACGTTGGAGACGTATCAGCATCCCCAAGCTTAATTCCTGCTCGTCCTCGAGTAGGTAAATGATAAAAACAGAATTTTTGATGTGGAATGCTACCTATCATGTCATCTCATAATCTTTTCTTTGTAGCATGGACATTTGGACTTTTATATGGTTCAAAGAAATTGTCTAGTTTTGGCATGAGGACTGAAATACTGAGGCATATCAACAAGCAACAATGTCTTTCGAAATATCAACGCTAAAATAAGTTATCCCTAGCCATCATGCTCAACCATTGATCCATTCATGAAACACACTCACATATTAGCTACACCCAATGGTCAAGTACGATCATATTGCCCCCTAGTTGGGTCTTTATAAGAGAATATGGAGACTCAAATTAAAAATAAAAATTGCATAAAGTGAAAGAAAGGCCCTTCGTAGAGGGAAGTAGGGTTTTGTAGAGGTGCTAGAGCTCAAAGCGAAAATTGAGAGATAAAAAACATTTTGAGAGGCATACTTTTCCCACCAACGAAAACGACTTAGAGCTCCCAACACTTTCCAAGGAATTTATTATTTGACAACATAAAGTAAATTCATTTTTCATTTCGGGACTGGGCATCCCTAATACCTTTGCCTTTCTCTCGTGCAATGATAAGTGAATAAACACTCATCATGAGAATAACACATCTAGCATGGAAAATATTGGCCACCCCTCACCACTTCGCGAGCGGTACGAGCACACAAAAGAGAAATTTATTTTGAAAATTAGAGATGGCACATACAAATTTGCTTAGAACGGCAAAAGAATACCGCAGATAGGTAGGTATAGTGGACTCATGTGGCAAAACTGGTTTAAAGGATTTTGGATGCACAAGTAGTGATCATACTTAGTGCAAAATGAAGGCTAGCAAAAGATTGAGAAGCGACCAACCAAGAAACGAATAATCCCATAAGTGAGATTTAAGCATAATTAACACCGAATAATGCACCACAAGTAGGATGTAATTTCATTGCATAACTATTGACTTTCGTGCTTGCATAGGGAATCACAAACCTTAACACCAATATTCTTACTAAAGCACAATTACTCATCAACATGACTCACATATCATATCACATCATCAAATCTCAAAACTATTACAAGGAATCAAGTTTATTTTGTCCAATGATCTTCGCGAAGTTTTTATTATATCCTTCTTGGATATCTATCACTTTGGAACTAATTTTCATGTGTTGCTTTTGATAAGCTCAAACAAATATAAGTGAAGATCATGAGCATAATATTCCTTTCTCTCAAATTAATTAAAGTGAAGCAAGAGAGAATTTCTTCAAAAATACTAAAGCACACCGTGCTCAAAAAGATATAAGTGAAGCACTAGAGAAATTCCATAGAAAAGAGCTTCGTTGACGGGATGTGAGTGCGGCTTACCTAGCCTCCCTGACAACTATTTGAGGACTCTATTTTATTTAAAAACTTTCAGATCTAAGAATTTTATTAAAACAGCAAGCAAAACAAAATAAAATGACAATCCAAGAATAGCACAACTCATGTGAAGAAGCAAAAACTTAGGCTCAACCCATACTAACCGATAATTGTTGAAGAAAAAACGTGGGATGCCTACCGGGGCATCCCCAAGCTTAGATGCTTGAGAATTCTTGAAATATTATCTTGGGGTGCCTTGGGCATCCCCAAGCTTGAGCTTTTCTGTCTCCTTCATTCCTCTCATATCACGGTTTTCCTAAATCTCAAAAGCTTCATCCACACAAAACTCAACAATAACTCGTGAGATAAGTTAGTATAAATCAATGCAAAACCTTCTCATTCTCTACTGTAGAAAATCACTAAAATTATTATTTAACATTGCCTACTAAATACCTCTGCATATTTAATACTCCTATCCACAAATAGGATCATTATACAAGCAAACATATGCAAACATAACAGCAATCTGTCTAAACATAACAGTCTGTAAAGAGTGCAATATTCATCATACTTCCCTAACTCCAAAAATTCTGAAAAATTACAAGACTGTAGAAAATTTACTATAGCTTACTATGCAAAAACTTTCAACCTTTTAACACATTCTGTCTTTTCTAGAGAATTTCTGCAACAGCAATAAACTTTCTGTTCTGAAATAGCAACATGTAGATTTGCAGGATAAGCATGGCAAAGGCTATCATTGCCACTTTTATTGAAATAAAAGATGCATAACATTATTATAAATAACAGCAAGCAAATCCTATCAAAATAAAATGACGCTCCAAGCAAAACACATATCATGTGACGAATGAAAACATAGCTCCAAGTGAGGTTACCGATAATGTTGGAGACTAAAGAGGGGATGCCTTCCAGGGCATCCCCAAGCTTAGTTGCTTGGTTCTTCCTTGAATATTACCCTGGGGACACAAAGAACCTCAAAGAGTGCCCCAAGATTTCTACCAGAGAAAGTAGGATGAAAACGTGCATCAACCCCTATGCATAGATTACCCCAATGTCACCTCGGGAATCTGCGAGTTGAGCGTCAAAACATATATCAAGTGAATCAATATAATACCCCATTGTCACCATTATTCATATGCAAGAAATATATCAAGTGCTCTCAAATCCATAAAAATATTCAATCTGATAAGAACGAAATCTCAAAGGGAAAACTCAATTCATCACAACTAGATAGAGAGGGAGAAACACTATATGATCCAACTATATTAACAAAGACCGCGATACATCAAGATCGTGCCATCTTAAGAACACGAGAGAGAGAGAGATTAAACACATATCTACTAGTACAAACCCTCAGCCCCGAGGGTGGACTACTCCCTCCTCATCATGGTGGCCGCCAGGATGATGAAGATGGCCTCCGGTGATGATCTCCCCCTCCAGCAGGGTGCCAAAACGGGGTCTAGATTGGTTTTTTGTGGCTACAGAGGCTTGCGGTGGCGGAACTTCCCATCTCTCGACTCCCCTAGGGTTTCTGGAATATTTGAAATTTATAGGGCGAAGAGGCGGTGCAGGGGGGCTCCGAGGTGGGCACAACCCACCTGGGCGCGCCCAAGTATCTTGTGCTCACCTAGGGCCTCCCCCGTAGTACTTCTTAGTCCCACTGGGTGTTTTCTGGTCTAGAAAAAATCTCCAAAAAGTTTCGCTGCATTTGGACTCCATTTGGTACTGATATTCTGCGAAGTAAAAAACAAGCAAAAAACAGCGAATGGCACTAGGCACTATGTCAATAGGTTAGTCCCAAAATATGATATAAAGTTGATATAAAATGATTGTAAAACATCCAAGAATGATAATATGACAGCATGGAACAAGCAAAAGTTATAGATACGTTGGAGACGTATCAGCGCCGCCATTGTTAAAGGGAATTGAGGGGGTGCGAGGGGTACGTGCTGGCCAGGACCCATTCACGCCTCGGCACACTACTAGATCGGTAGGTGTTGGTGGCCAGAAGAAATCAAAAGGACCCATTCACGCTTCTCAAGACGCTGGGAATTCCAAGCGATGAGCTGGCGGTCTCGGACGATGCGCTAGGTCAGCTGCGCTCGGTGTTTGATTCGCCGCTATAGGAGCCTCAGCTGCGTGTGATCGCGGCTATCTTTGGCAAGTCTACCCCCTGAACCTATCGAGAGAGATGGTACGCGTAGAGCCACTCGCGACGTAGGGATTAGCGGCCGTGGGCACGGGAGACTCTGTAGCTTTCCCCATGTCACACAATTCTATGGAGATGGTGTGTTGGAACGTGAGGGGGCAGAACAGCCCGGCTAAAAAGAATGAGCTTAGAGAATTTGTAGATTCCTTGCATCTAGCGATTATTTGTGTCCTGGCGACTAAGCAGGAGAGGGTTGACCAATTCTCCATAATGCAATGCATTGGGCCATCTTATGATGGTTTTGCTTATCTCCCTGCGGAGGGCACGAGGGGTGGGATTTTTATTGCTTGGGACTCCACCAAGGTGCTTATGTCTAACTTTGTTAAGGACACTGTAAGTGCATCTAGTGCCACCCCTAGTTGGTTTTGGAGTATTGACGACAAACCTGGTTGAGGGACTAATGTGTTTGTGAGAATTGCAGGATAACACAGGTAGTAGTCCCTCATTGATTCGGTTTACCTACCGGAGATGACCCCTAAAAATGTATGAAGACATTGAAGACAATGGTGGTATGTGAAGATATTCACATTGAAGACTATGACAAGAGAAGACATCACGTGAAGACTATGGAGCGCGAAGACTTAGTTGTTTCGTTGTTTCCTTTTCTTCTTTGTTGAGTCATAGGAACCACCATACTGTTAAGTGGGGTCCCAGTGAACAAAGTCAGAGTGACTGAAGTGATGCTCAACCAAATCCTATGTCTTCGACCGAAGACAATGAGAGCAAATCTTATCTAGAGCTGGATGAGTCAGCTTTACTTGTAGCCCAAGTCAGGCTGCCGCATGTGTTTGAAATCTGACCATTGGAACACGTGTTAGTTCCTTAGTGACCCAGGGTCATTTCGGACAAATCAGGTCGGGTTGCCTAGTGGTTATAAATAGCCCACCCCCTACACCATAAATTGGTGGCTACTCAGAGTTAGTGCACGGCTTTTGTCGTTTGAGAGCAACCCACCTCTGAAGCTTTTGAGAGAGAGAAATCCTTGCGAGGACAAAGCCCAAACACCCAGAGCCAAAGAGTGTTAGGCATCACTGAAGTCTTTCTGTCCGCGTGACCTGAAGACTTGTTACACTTGAGGTTGTGAATCCTCCAGCCGGTTAGGCGTCGCGTTCTGAGCATCCAAGAGTCATTGTGGATCGCCGGTGAACGAAGTCTGTGAAGGTTTGGAAGTCTACCTCGAAGACTTACCAGAGTGATTGGGCGAGGACTGGGTGTCCTTAGCTTAAGGGGAATAAGGTGAAGACACGGTCTTCTGAGTTAAATCTCAGCCTCCCTAACCAGACGTACAATTGTCACAGCAACTGGAACTGGTCCAACAAATCCTTGTCCTCACCAAGCGACAGGTTCTATCTTCTCCCTCTCTTTATTTACAGTTTGTCTTCGTGAAGTGATTGCCTGCCTGTGTTACCTGTTTGACTTCACTGTGTGACTTCTATTGTTGTTTGGCTTCATACTATCTTCCATCCTGATCATTACTACCTAGCTGCAATTAGTCTTTGTGCTTTCACTTCATTGAATACTTGACTATGGCTTGCATAGTGTAGTCTACCTTCTGCTGCATGTTAATAGGTTCATTTCTATCGTTTGTCTTCGAAACTTCCATGTTTTGAAGACTTCCATAAAAATCGCCTATTCACCCCCTTCTAGTCGATAACTAGCAGTTTCAATTGGTATCACAGCAAGGTACTCCCTTGTTCTGTGTGATTCAGTTTAACCACCTGGAGTTTTAGCTATGTCGACTGCAGGGATAATCAAAGTCTTCGTTGCGTGCCCCATCTTCGATGGAACTGAATATCCCTACTGGAAGAATAAGATGCACATGCATCTTGTAGCCATTGATGTCGACCTCTGGTATCTTGTCAAGAATGGTGTTCCCAAGACTGGTGAAGGTGTCACCCCTGCTGATGTCAAGAAGTTCATTCAACTGGATTCTACTGCCAAGAACATCATCTGTGGTCATCTGACCAAAGGTCAGTATGGCCGTGTGAGTGCTCTGGAAACGTCGAAGCTAGTCTGGGACTGGCTCTCCAAGGTCAACGAAGGCGACTCAACCCAGAGAGATCAAAGGATCAGTGTTCTTCGCAACCTCTTCAACCGCTTCAAGAGAAACGACAATGAGAATGTCCAGCTCACGTTTGATCGCCTCACTGACATCACAAATGAGCTTCGTGCTCTCGGCACCACTGAGATCACCAAGCATGAAATCGTCAAGACACTGCTGAGATCACTTGACAGCTCGTTCGACACCCTTGCCCTGATGATACAAGAACGCCCTGACTTCAAGACACTCGATCCATCTGACATACTTGAGAGGCTCAACACACATGAGTTCCAGCTATCTGAGAAAAGAGATATCTATGGTCCCAACTATGGCCGAACTCGCGCTTTGAAGGCAAAAGATGTTTCCTCATTTGAAGAAGAATTTGACTGCAGTTCTGGTGATCCTGAAGACATTGGAAAGGAGCTTCCTATGCTTGTGAAGAAGTTCCAGAAGTTCACTAAGAAGAAGGGCTTCAGAAAGTCTTCACGATCCAGCTCAAGAAATGATGAAGCTTCCACTCATGATTGCAAGAAGAGAACATGTCACAAGTGCAAGAAACCTAGACACTACATCTCTGAGTGTCCACAGTGGGACAATGAGAACAAGAAGAAGAAGAAGAAGAAGAAGA
The DNA here is from genome assembly GCF_018294505.1 of Triticum aestivum. Taxonomy (NCBI): domain Eukaryota; kingdom Viridiplantae; phylum Streptophyta; class Magnoliopsida; order Poales; family Poaceae; genus Triticum; species Triticum aestivum. The sequence continues at coordinate 66,964,362 of NC_057802.1, forward strand.
GCAAGGAATATGATTCTGATGACAAGAAGAAGAAGAAATCCTCAAAGTCTTCTTCCAAGTCTTCGTCCAAGTCTTCATCACATAAAAAGAGCTCATCTGGCAAGGCTCGTGCTTTTGTTGGCAAGGAGATGGATTCAGAGGAGGAGTCTGCTTCTGAGGAGGCAGAGGTGGAGTCTGAGGAGGAGTCCGACCCTGGCATTGCAAGTCTGGCTCTAGCTACAGCCTACGTTGCCAAGTCCATCTTCAACACTGAAGACAATGGCCCCGTCACCAACGCTGATGCTAATGACAAGGACGACTCTGCTCCCACCTACTGCTTCATGGCACGTGGTGCCAAGGTAAAATCACGTGATGCTTACTTTCAAACATCAAGTGAAGATGACCCTGATTGTGAATCCAAACCCAGCTACAAAACACTTGCTAAAATTGCAACTGAACAACAGAAAGCTATGGAACATACTCAAAAACTGTTAGACAAAAGCGATGACCTGTTGGACGCGGAAATGACCGATCTCAGTCCTTAATTGGAGACATAAAAAATCTTCATGTTAAGTACCAGGAACTTGAAAGTCGTCATGAAACGCTCTCAACCAATCATGAAAAGCTTTCCTATGATTATGTTCAAAGGAAGCAAGAGCTTGAGAAATTGAGAGCGGCTCATGAAGATCTTCAAAAGAGAATGAGTCACTTCGCGCTCAACAGATCAGTCCCGCTCAGGAAGGATTTGAACCACCATGTCTAAAATGCCTTGAGTGTGATAACGCTACTTCTGTTGCTGAATGTTCTACTGCTGCTACTATTGCAATATCTTCAACTGTTGATGTGGTAACTAACCCCTCTGCTGAGGATGCCACCACTATTGCTGATGAAAATGCTAGGTTGAAGACATTTCTTGAAACTGGGATGTACAAAAGTCTCAAAGGGCATCAGACACTGTGCGATGTCCTCAAAAGGCAGATTCTGAACCGAAACCCTAGGAAAGAGGGTGTTGGGTTCGAGAGGAAAATGAACGTTGATGGTTCTTACTGGAAGCCTGAGCAGTACCCCAAAACCACATGGGTTGCTGCAAAGGGACCTTCAGTGGATCCATCCACCTTATCTGGCTTCACTTGTGCTAACCCTATTATCATTGATGAATCCTTTGATGCAAACTATAAACTGTTTAAGAATCAGAATGGTGAAGTGTTTGCCAGGTATATTGGTACTAACTGCAGGAATGGGCCACCTATGAAGAAGATCTGGGTCCCCAAAAGTTGTCTTGAGAATATTTCTGTGAATGTCATCATGACACCGCCTGGGAAGAAGACAAATCCCAGACCAAAAGCTTCATATGTCCAAAGGCTTCATACAGATACAAGACTCAACTGAGTCACCCTAATGCCAATGTTTTGCAGGGAAATCGTACTCAAACTTATGAATATGAGCGTGTGTCTTCAAACCGCTATGTTCATAAAACTAAGAACTTTTCTGCTTATTCATATGAGTATCATTCATCTCCTGCAAGGCTATTTGCTAGGGCTCCAAAGCCGAAGTTCTCAGATGCTGCACTTAGACTCATTGCTTCTAAGCCACCCCTGAAGATGTGGGTGGTTAAGAAGAATTAACTTTCTTTTGCAGGGAAAGGTCTCCAGCCGGAAATCAAAGGCGTCTGATGCTAATGCTGGGGACCTAAAACATCTTGTAGGGCGCAAGATCAAATGCCCAAATGGTCTTACTATGTATTTTGTTCCTGAATCGCTTGCCAATCATCCTATCAGTCCTAATCTTGATCTGAGCTTTGATAATCCTCTTGTGCGTCAAATGTTTATGCTTCACAATACTCTTGGTGAAGCCTATCCCCCTAACTGTACTGTAGGGTATGACACCTCATGCTTCAGAATGGATTATGGACAGCGGATGCACTAATCATATGACTGGTGATTGAAGTCTTCTCATGGACTCAACCTTACGTCCATCTGACAAGAGTCACATCACATTTGCTGACACTGGTAAAAGCAAGGTATTGGGTCTAGGTAGAGTTGCAATCTCAAAGGATCAGCACATGGATAAAGTGATGCTTGTTGAATCCCTTGGTTTCAACTTAATGTCTATCTCAATGCTTTGTGACTTGAACATGATTGTGATATTTGGAAAATATCGTTGCCTTGTACTAATGGAATCTGACAAGTCTCTAGTCTTTGAAGGGTATCGGAAAGATGATCTCTACATGGTAGATTTCTCAGCAGGACCACAACTTGCCGTATGTCTTCTAGCAAAAGCTTCAGAGTGCTGGCTCTGGCATCGGAGGCTAGGGCATGCTGGCATGAGGAACTTACACACTCTCGCAAAGAAGAAGCATGTCATCGGCATCGAGGGCGTCAAGTTCAAGAAGGATCACTTGTGCGGTGCCTGCGAAGCTGGAAAGATGACTAGGGCCAAGCATCCCTCGAAGACAACCATGACGACATCTCAACCCTTCGAGCTGCTACACATGGACTTATTTGGCCCTACTCACTACTACTGCTTGTCTCTATGGCTTCGTCATTGTTGATGATTATTCAAGATATACGTGGGTGCATATAATTCTCTACAAGACTGAAGTGCAGGATGTCTTCAGACGCTTCGCCAACCGTGCCATGAACAACTATGGCGTCAAGATCAAGCATATCAGAAGTGACAATGGCACAGAGTTCAAGAACACCGGCCTCAACCTTTACCTGGATACATTGGGCATCACTCATGAGTTCTCAGCTCCTTACACACCTCAGCAGAATGGCATCGTGGAGCGCAAGAACAGAACACTCATTGAGATGGCACGGACGATGCTCGATGAATACAAGACTCCAAGAAAGTTCTGCCCTGAAGCTATTGATACTGCATGCCATGTCATTAACCGTGTTTATATTCACAAGCTTCTGAAGAAGACATCCTATGAACTCCTCACTAGTAAGAAGCCAAATGTCAGTTACTTCAGAGTATTTGGTGCTAGGTGCTGGATCAAGGATCCACATCACACTTCAAAATTTGCACCGAAAGCACATGAAGGTTTTATGCTTGGTTACGGAAAGGATTCGCACTCCTACAGAGTCTTCAACCTCTTTCACTATAAAGTGGTTGAAACTGTGGATGTGCGGTTCGATGAGACTAACGGCTCGCAAAGAGAGCACCTGCCAAATGTGCTAGATGAAGTTCCACCTAGTGAATCCATCAAGCTAATGGGAACTGGAGAAATCATACCGTCTGAAGCACAGCCTGAAGAGGAACTTATCATTTCTGCACCTAATCAACCTGAAGACAATGCTCAGCCCGAAGACAATCCTCCTAACGATGACAATGATCAGCAAGAGCAAAATCTTCGTCCAGTTCATCCTCGTGTTGCAAATGAAGTACAGATTGAGAAGATAATTGATAGCATCAATGCGCCTGGTCCACTCACTCGTTCAAGAGCAACACAGCTAGCAAATTTCTGTGGGCACTTTGCATTTGTCTCAATATCTGAACCCAAGAAAGTTGCTGAAGCCTTCATGGAACCTGAATGGATTCAAGCTATGCAAGAAGAGCTTCAACAGTTCGAGCTGAACAATGTCTGGGAGCTTGTCAAGCGTCCTGACCCTCGCAAGCACAACATAATAGGCACAAAATGGATATATCGCAACAAGCAAGATGAGCATGGTCAAGTTGTCAGAAACAAGGCTCGTCTCGTTGCTCAAGGATACACTCAAGTTGAAGGGATTGACTTTGATGAAACATTTGCTCCTGTGGCTAGGCTTGAAGCTATTCGCATATTGCTAGCCTATGCAAATCATCACAACATCCTTCTGTATCAAATGTATGTGAAGAGTGCATTTCTCAACGGCAAGATTGAAGAAGAAGTGTATGTTGCACAACCTCCTGGCTTTGAAGATCCAAAACATCCTGATATGGTGTACAAGCTTAACAAGGCACTGTATGGCCTCAAACAAGCCCCTCGCGCTTGGTATGACACACTCAAAGACTTCCTGAAGAGCAAAGGCTTCAAACCTGGTTCCCTGGATCCCACACTCTTCACGAAGACATATGATGGTGAACTGTTTGTGTGCCAAATATATGTGGATGACATTATCTTCGGCTGCACCAACCAGAAATACAGTGATGAGTTTGGACACATGATGCAAGAGCAACATCAGATGTCCATGATGGGTGAGCTGAAGTTCTTCCTTGGTCTTCAAATTCGTCAGCAAAGCAATGGCATCTTGATATCTCAAGAGAAATATCTCAAGGACTGCCTGAAGAAGTTTGGAATGCAAGACTGCAAAGGTTACACGACGCCAATGCCAACCAAGAGTCATCTGGGTCCTGACGCCAATGGTAAAGAGTTCGATCAAAAGGTATACCGCTCCATGATTGGTTCTTTACTTTATTTATGTGCATCTAGGCCAGATATCATGCTTAGTGTTTGCATGTGTGCTCGATTCCAAGCGGCACCAAAGGAATCGCATCACTTAGCTGTGAAGCGAATTCTTCGATATTTGGCTTACACCCCAACATTAGGATTATGGTATCCAAAGGGCTCAGAGTTTGATCTAGTTGGATTCTCGGATGCTGATTATGCTGGTGACAAGGTGGATCGCAAGTCTACATCAGGCACATGTCACTTTCTGGGACGATCACTTGTCTGTTGGTCTTCAAAGAAGCAGAACTGTGTATCACTCTCCACTGCTGAATCTGAATACATTGCTGCTGGATCTTGCTGCGCTCATCTTCTATGGATGAAGCAAACACTCAAGGACTATGGCATCCATCTGAAGCAAGTACCACTCTACTGCGACAACGAAAGCGCCATCAAGATTGCCAACAATCCAGTTCAGCACTCGAAGACAAAGCACATTGAAATTCATCATCACTTTCTCAGAGATCATGTCATGAAGGAAGATATTGATATCATACACATCAACACTGAAGAGCAATTGGCAGATATCTTCACAAAGCCCTTGGATGAGAAAAGGTTTTGCAAGTTGCGATGTGAGCTAAATATCTTGGAATCCTCGAATGTCCTGCGATCAGGCACACATCCTACCACTTATGCATGTTGATGACTTAGATGTGCAACACACGAAGTAATGTATGTCTTCAATCAATGAAGACTTACACTCTGAGTGTGAATACATTAATGCGGAATCTGACTTCGGAGCGCCACGATAATTGTGCGCCGTGTCTTGGTCTAATACTTCCTATACGGTGGGTAACGCCACCACCAAACCTTTATTTGAAGTGTTTCTCCTGGCGTTACATTTGCTAAGTCTTCGCATTTCGTTTGTCTTCAATATTAACATGACTTCATGTTTATCTTCACAATGTTGATTTGATCTTATTCTGATATATACATATATTAGTGTTTTGTCCTCTACAGCATTCACTTATTGCTATGTCTTCTCGTTTGAATCTTTTGGACTAAGTGAATGTGATCGGACCCTAACCTCTCTATGCTTTCTTCTCAAATCTATCTATCCAAATCATATGCATTCTATTGGAACCGTCGAATATCTTCTCTGCGTCCTTGTCGGCAGAAAATACAGAGACAAATATTAAATCTGTTTTAAATGCTCAATTCCTATTGCCTGAACCCGGAGAAGCCGGAACGACCACCCGACAGTCTAGGCGTGCGTGGGAACATGGAACAACTTCCAATGTGTTACATGTTCGCCATGTGTCCCTCAGATGTGAACCGCCAGGGGCACCTGCGCAATTCGCTGTGTCGTCCCTCTCCGTATAAATGCACATCACATCGCGATCAAAACACTTCTTCCACCTCTCCACCTTGACAAACCCTAGCGCCACCGCTAGCACTCGACGACGCCGGCGACGAAGCGCTTAGCTGCCGCGACCTCATCAACGCCGTCCTCACGCCGGCCGGGGACATCGTCTTCTCCGCCGCCGCCGTAGGTCTCCTCCGTCGCCAAGTTAGGGCACGGAAGATTGAACTGCTCGGCCTCATCTTCTACTCCGCCTAGCAGTTCATCATGTGGTAAATTAAAACTCTCTTTTTACCATCTTTTGATCTGATAGATTCATCCTTTCTACCAAAAGTGGTTTCTGCCGCCACAAATTTGGATCTATCCTGTTCTGCATCTCATAATATGCCTAGTATATTCACTTATGCTTCACACGTAGTTAGATTCCTCACTTGTACCTATTCTTGGATTCGTACAAATCTGGAACCAACTCTCAACATATAAGTGAATGTCTTCGCGCTATGAGGTCAATGTCTTCTAAACTGATTTATCTTCAAAAATCTTCTGAGAATGCATATGACCTCTTCCCCTTCCCTCGCATCTCTAATGTTGTCACAGGTACATGTCCGTGGGAGAATCCCTTGGTTCTCATAGTCTGCATTCATTTGCAGAATTCTTACAACATCACATCAACTCTCCCGAAGCTAGTTCCAGTCTGACCAGCAGACGGAAGCCTTTGACAGTTTTGAAGCCATTCAGTCTGAACTTCATGGCAACAGATAAGTCAGCAAGGAAGGGAGGTAGACAGCGCCGTGGGGGGACATCAAGAGATTTGCCACCTGACCTCTATGAGTTGTACAAGACAGATCCAGAAGAGGATTACAATCAGCGAAAAACACGAATCCAATGGATTCGAAGATATTGGGCCGAGCAATGGTTCAAGTACAGGTTCGTGACCCAGGAATATGCTGAAAAGAATGCCATCAAGCGACCTTGGGGAGACATCTTGTACAAAAATCTTCCACCCAGGTCCAGAACTGAAGCTATTGCTCAGGGTTTCTACCCTTGCATGGTCCGTGGACCACAGCCTGTTGATGCCGACCCATCCTCTCTGCTATGGTGTCGTGAAGACAATCTGTTCAAGTGCAACTTCCAGTTTGCCAAGAACTCGGCCAAAGAGAACAAGAAGTCGCGAGGATTAGACTTCAACCCAGGTCCCTCTGCTCCTCGTGCTGATGGCACACGCGATGCTGAACCCAATATTGTTGGGCCCTTCTACAACCTTGAAGGTCTCATAACTCACATTATGGTTCAAGGGGCTGCCGTGGATCACTCTGCCGATGACACTGATTCTAACGAAGCGCCTGCAGCACCGAAGCCTAAGAAGCTGAAGAAACCCAAGGCTTCGAAGCCCTCTGCTGCACCAAGAGCTTCGCAAGCAAAGCCGTTGGCCACTGCTCGTCCTGCACCAAGTGTGCACTCTGAAGATCTCTCACGCATCTCCAAGTCTAATAAGAAGAAGAAGCCCATGCAATCTGCGGGTCAAGCACTGACCCCTGCTGCTGTTCTCAGGAATGAGAACGAAGCCATTGATCTGTCGAGTGACGACGATCTTGCCGATGATGCTCTTGAGCTGCTGATAAAGAGCAAGCAAGAGGCGAAAATCTTCAATGATTTGCCTCTCTTTGACGTGGAAGTGTTGAACAACTTCATTGATGAGTGGTTTGACACCCCAAATCTCAGCTTTGATGATCTTCAACTTCCGATTGGCCTCAGCGTCTCCTTCCATGGAGCCATTGCTCCTGAGCTGGCTCTTGCTCAGAGAATCATTGAACTGAAGCACAAAATTGACTATGAGAAGGCTCAGTTCAAGAAGCATATGGCCCAGCTCAGTGTGACAGACGTCCAAAACATCAAGACAATGATGCATGAGCTCAAGGAGGCGTTTCACAAGAAACGTGACGAAGCCGAAGGTTCTCGAGAGTGCATGAAGCACTTGGCTGCCAAATGTGTTCAAGCTTACAATGAAGCTGAGAAGCGCAAGGCAATTGGGCGTCCTGGTATTGACCCCAAGATGGCTGCTAAGAAAAAGAAGCCTACTGTGGCCCCAGCTAAAACATCCAGGCGGGAAGAACCTCGCATTGTCTTCCCCGCCAGTATGACAGACGTGAAGCCTAAAGTCCCCACAGTGGCTTCAGAGCTCAAGAAAACAAGGGCAGCTGAAGCCGAAGCCAGAAAGTGCAAGACCAAGAACACCACTGACGAGGCTCCACCTGCCAAGAAGCGAAAAACCAAGAAGAAAGATCGGGCTGCTCCCACAGAGCCCCTTGTCGTCGAGCCAATTTCTGTTGCTCGTCCTGCATCTGCACAACAAGAGCGTCGTTTGATAGTTCATGAGCCTGCTTCCCCAGAGCCAACTCAAGTCACCACTCCGGTGCTTGAAGATGATGACTTTGAGGCCTAACCTACTCCATCTCCACAAGCGTCGCCAGCGTTCCACAGGCTTCGTAAAGGACCCAGGCCACAAGTCACTCTGTCGAGTGTTCTAGAAGGAGACGTGCACCAATCAATATCACGCCAAGTATTTTCTGAAGCCTCTCCTACTGCGAACATCCCCGAGTCTGAAGCCAAAGCGGCTGAAGATATTCCGGCTGCATCAGCCGATGAACAAGAAGAGCCAAGAAATGAAGAAGAACGTGTTGCTACACCCCCAACCGACCCTGAAGTTGTTCTCGAGGAGAACGTGTCCGACCCTCTAGCTACTCGAGTGGAGGTTGATAACATTGAGGCGACCACCAACACCCATACTGAAGCCAATGACGTTGTCATGGCTGAAACTACTGTGGCGCCTGAAGTTAATGTGGTGCCAGAAGGGATTGCACCTGAAGCCAATGCTGCTCCTGACACAAATCTGCAGCCAGAAGTCAATACCACTGCCATTGCCACTGCTCCTGTACCGCCTCCATGGCCACACACCATCGAGCAAGCATATGATCATGGTCAGCTGGTCACTGTCAGATGGCCCATTCTGGTTCCTCCACCTGCTGCTAGTCCGCAATTTGACTATCATATCGAGCACAGGCCTCAGGTCCAGAAGCCAAAGCCAAGGTTGCCCAGGTTTCCAGGTACAACAACTTCACCAGGGTCGTTCAATGCAAATGGCTTCATTGCGCACAACACTTTCTTTGATAGTGCCAAGAACCCCTACTCCAAGCCAAGAATTTTATCTCATCGGTTCTGGAGCTATCAGCAGCGCAGTTACTATTCCTGTGTTCTCTATGACCAAGGGCGCATCTTCCCACATATGCGTCTAGACTATGAAGCCATTGCTAGACTGCCTTGCCTTGAAGAAGCCCTTGACTGCTTCCGTGATGCTGGACTTCTGAACTTTGTGACTGATAAGGAGCATTGGAGTGAAGAGCTTGTGCTACAATTTTATGCTACCCTCCACATTCGCGGCTACAACAGGTATCCGAAGACTTGGGTCCTTGAGTGAATGACAGGCAATGTCCATCATGAAGCCAAAGCTCTTGATATCATTGAGCTAACAGGCCTGCCCACTCCAGGTGAACTCTTCGAGCCTGGTTGTCAGCTTCACCGCAATGCATTGGAGAGCATCTTTCAGAAGCCAGAGCCCAACATGAGCCAAATGTTAAGCATGATGAAGCCTCTGCCACGCGACGCTGAATACCCAAGAGAGTTCTTTGTTGAAGACCTAGAGTATCTGCCCCGAACAATCTATCATATCATAAGGCGAACTCTATGGCCCATCAAGGGACATTCTTCTGCAGCAAAGCTTGAAGGAGCGATGAAGACATTGGTCTTTTATATCTTCAATGGCATCAGCTTCAATGCTCAAGACTTCTTAATCAGGGAATTGGCTGCATCAGGCTCTGATCTCTTTGGTTTGAAGTTCTACGCTCCATGGGTTATGCGCCTTATCAAGCTTCACTCTGCTGTCAACTATCAGCCTTCTGCACGCAACCATCTGATATTTTTGCCAGAGATTGATATGTCAGTTGAATCCATATACCCAGAGCCTGCCAAGGAGCCTGTTTGTCTTCACAATGCTGATCACCAAAGCTTCACACAGCCCACTGAAGGAGTTCAGGCCGTCACTCATGTTTATCCTTTGGCTGGCAATACACGCTTCCCTCACTGTGCCCATACTGAAGCCACTGAAAGCACTATTGCTCAAAGGCCTCGGAAGCGATCTCGTGTTCTCAATGACCGAGAGCTTCTCGTTGCCCTGCATCAGAAACAGGATAAGCATCACTACTGGCTGAAGCGGCAGATGCAAAGCCTCTTGGTGGACGTCAATCGCATTCACAATCTTGCCACCAAGAATGCATTTGTCACTCATGAAACCTGTCGGAGGTCATGGAAGAGTTTGACATTGCTGAGTGCTGAAGCAGATCTTCAAGACGATGGCTTCACTGAAAGATTCAAGTTTGACTCCACTCCTCCAAGGAATGTTGTCTTGCGTCGGACTCCCTCTCTTGAAGACTCTGACTATTCCTCCTCAGCTGCAACCGTGAATGCCAGAGTCATAGATGACCAAGATGATGCTACTTCACCACCTCCAACTTCGGCGCGTGTCGACACTGCACCAAGTTCTTCTGCACCACCAAACGCCAACGACGACCCTGCAGCTTCACCTACTCATGATGGAAACGAGTAGAGACTCTATGTCTTCAAACCTCTTTGGTCCTTACTGACAAAAGGGGGAGAAGCATATGAGTTGATAGTCTTCAAGCGGGTCCATATGGGTGGTTGCTTTATATATTTTGCCAAGTGTTTACAACTCTCGCTTTTGATGCATTTGGTTCTTTGAGTTGTAACACTTAAACTTGATGGTCGTCTGCTACTTGTTTGCTATTCTGTGATGCGATGATAAATTCCGCATGTGCGATGATAAATCCCGCACAAAGTCATATTGCAATGTCAAACTCTTCCATGACCTCCGACTTGAACTTGATGGTCGTTTGCTACTTGTTTTCATTTTGCATGTCATTATCTTTGTTATATCATATCATGCATGATGAATTGTCTTCATAAGTTGAAAAGGATCTCCACAAGTACAACCTGCCATGTGCATTTGCATTCCAAAAGCAAATTACTTATATGCACATCTTCAGGGGGAGCCTGTTGCTACTTATGAAGACAATACCTTTAACCTCTACAATTTCACATACTCTTATCCCCGTTGAAAACTTCAACCAGTTTGTCATCAATCACCAAAAAGGGGGAGATTGTAAGTGCATCTAGTGCCACCCCTAGTTGGTTTTGGAGTATTTACGACAAACCTGGTTGAGGGACTAATGTGTTTGTGAGAATTGCAGGATAACACAGGTAGTAGTCCCTCATTGATTCGGTTTACCTACCGGAGATGACCCCTAAAAATGTATGAAGACATTGAAGACAATGGTGGTATGTGAAGATATTCATATTGAAGACTATGACAAGAGAAGACATCATGTGAAGACTATGGAGCGCGAAGACTTAGTTGTTTCATTGTTTCCTTTTCTTCTTTGTTGAGTCATAGGAACCACCGTACTGTTAAGTGGGGTCCCAGTGAACAAATTCAGAGTGACTGAAGTGATGCTCAACCAAATCATATGTCTTCGAGCGAAGACAATGAGAGCAAATCTTATCTAGAGCTGGATGAGTCAGCTTTACTTGTAGCCCAAGTCAGGCTACCGCGTGTGTTTGAAATCTGACCATTGGAACACGTGTCAGTTCCTTAGTGACTCAGGGTCATTTCGGACAAATCAGGTCGGGTTTCCTAGTGGCTATAAATAGCCCACCCCCTATACCATAAATTGGTGGCTGCTCAGATTTAGTGCACGGCTTTTGTCGTTTGAGAGCAACCCACCTCCAAAGCTTTTGAGAGAGAGAAATCCTTGCGAGGACAAAGCCCAAACACCCAGAGCCAAAGAGTGTTAGGAATCACTGAAGTCTTTCTATCCGCGTGACCTGAAGACTTGTTACACTTGAGGACTGTGAATCCTCCAGCCGGTTAGGCGTCGCGTTCTGAGCATCCAAGAGTCATTGTGGATCGCCGGTGAACGAAGTTTGTGAAGGTTTGGAAGTCTACCTTGAAGACTTACCAGAGTGATTGGGCGAGGACTGGGTGTCCTTAGCTCAAGGGGAATAAGGTGAAGACACGGTCTTCTGAGTTAAATCTCAGCCTCCCTAACCAGACGTACAGTTGTCACAGCAACTGGAACTGGTCCAACAAATCCTTGTCCTCAGCAAGCGACTGGTTCTATCTTCTCCCTCTGTTTATTTACAGTTTGTCTTCGTGAAGTGATTGCCTGCCTGTGTTACCTGTTTGACTTCACTGTGTGACTTCTATTGTTGTTTGGCTTCATACTATCTTCCATCCTGATCATTACTACCTAGCTGCTATTAGTCTTCGCGTTTTCACTTCATTGAATACTTGACTATGGCTTGCATAGTGTAGTCTACCTTCCGCTTCATGTTAATAGGTTCGTTTCTATCATTTGTCTTTGAAACTTCCATGTTTTGATGACTTCCATAAAAATCGCCTATTCACCCCCCTCTAGTCGATAACTAGCACTTTCAGTCACCAATTTCATCACTTGTTATGTCTCACCTAGAGAGGGCACGCCGTGGTGGCTCTCGGTGGTTTATGGGCCTCAGGAAGATGCTGAAAAGATCATTTTTTGGAGGAACTCTCGGGAAGATGTGCACTCTGCCCAAGGTCGTTGTTAGTAATTGGAGACTTCAACCTGATACTCAATGCTACTGACAAGAGCAACTCGCTGTTGGATCGTAGGATGATGGCTAAATTTAAACGGTTCATGGACGATCATGCGCTTAAGGAGCTATTTCTGCACGGGCGTAAATTCACTTGGTGTAATCAGTGGGAGGCCCCAACTCTGACAAAGATCGACTAGGCCTTTGTGTCAGTGGTTGGGAGCTCGACCACCCGGACTGCCTGCTGCAAGCTCTATCCTCCTCTACCTCGGACCATTGTCCAGTGTACCTGGCTTTGGATGAACAGCTGCAACCGAGGAAAAGATTCAGGTTCGAGACTTTCTGGGTGAAGCTGGATGGGTTTCTTGAGGTGGTGCAGGAGGCGTGGTGTTGTGACGATGATATATCTAATCCCTTTCACCGGCTTGACACTCTTCTAAGGAACACAACGAGATATATTACTACTTGGGGCCAAAAGAAAGTGGGTCGCGGTGGCTAAATTGGTCATCCTATGCTTTGACTGTGCTATGGAAATCCGTCCGTTGTCGGCAGAGGAAAGATGGTTGAGATGCACTTTGAAGCAATTGCTTCTAGTTGGCGCCCCTCGAGAGAACTATTGCGTGCCAATGCTCGAGGATCAGATGGCTGCAAGAAGGGGATGCCAACACACTTTTGTTCCACTTGGTTGCCAATGGAAGAAGAGCCAAGAATTTTATTCCGGTCATTACAGTGGATGGGCAGGTCATTACTGATCAGCGAGGTAAAGAGGAGGCATTTCACATGGCCTATAAGGAGCTGCTGGGTAGAGACACAGCAAGAGGGCATACTCTCGATGTGGACTATTCGGACATTACTCCAATTGACCTATCGGAGCAAGATCTTATTTTCCAAGAGGAAGAGATTTGGAATGTGATCAAGGAGATGCCTTCAGATAGAGCATCGGGCCCGGATGGTTTTATTGGCATCTTCTTTCAAAAAAGTGTGGAACACTGTCAAAGGAGATGTGATCGCAGCTATGCACAAGCTGTTCTTGGGGAACGGTCGTGGTTTTGGGAGATTGAGTCAAGCACTCATCACTCTTATCCCAAAGACACCGGAGGCTTGCCAAGTGAATGATTTCCGGCCCATTAGTTTGGTGCATAGCATCCCAAAGTTGGTGGTAAAAATTTTGGCTAACAGGCTAAGTCCACGGATGGGAGAACTTGTGCATGTCAACCAATCAGCTTTTATTAAGGCAAGGAACATCCATGATAACTTCTTGTTGGTCAGGCAGATGTCGAGGAGGTTGCATGAGAGGAAGGCCATGTGGAGGATGTCGAGAAGGTGTGCTACTAAAACTTGATATATCTAGGGCATTCGAATCCCTCTCTTGGGCTTTCCTCTTTGAGGTCTTGCGCGCTAAAGGATTTTCGGAGAGATGGCTATCATGGATTTCTACCCTTCTCACTTCGGCTAGCTCACGAGTGGTGGTGAATGGATGTGCTGGTGCCAAGTTCATGCATGCTCAAGGTCTACATCAAGGGGACTCGATCTCACCCCTGTTGTTTGTCATTGCCATGGATGTGCTCACGAGGATGATCTGCAAGGCCCACGAGGAGCACATACTGAGCACCACGAATAGGTGCAGTCCGCTGCAACGGCTATCTCTATACGCGGATGATGTGGTGCTATTTATCAAGCCAAACTGGAATGATCTAAGGCTAGCGAGGGACAAGTTAAGATTATTTGGCAATGCTTCGGGACTTAAGATTAACTTTGCCAAATCCTTGGCAATCATGATTAGATCGGAGGAGGGAGATGAGACTCTTGTCAAGAATGCCTTGCCCTGGAAGATTGACAAATTCCCATGCAAATACTTAGGACTTCAGTTAAGCATCAAGCAACTTAAAAGGTCTGAGTGGCAACCTATTGTGGACGCGGCACTGGAGATTCTGCCGGGATGGCAACGAGGGTTGGTCACACGACCGGGGAGGCTAATTCTGGTGAACCAAGTCATGCACACAAGGCCGATGCATCATCTGATTATCGCTGAGGCCCCAAAATGGGCCCTGGAGAGAGTGGATAAGGGCTGTCGGGCTTTCTTCTGGGCTGGATCTGATGAGATCCATGGTGGAAAATGCTTGGTCTCTTGGGGGAAAGTGTGTCGGTCTAACCAGCTTGGTGGGCTTGGAGTCATCGATCTGTACAAGCAAGGACTGGCTCTACGGCTCAGGTGGGAATGGCTCAAAAGAACCGATGCAGCGTGACCATGGCAGGGATTGAACCTCACCCCTAACAAGGATGTAGCAGTGGTGTTCGGGAGCCTGGTCAAGTGGCAAATTGGAGATGGCTCTAAGATCGGGTTTTGGAGGGATAGATGGATAAATGGATATAGACCAGAGGATATTGCTCCGAACATTGTGGCGTTGGTCAGGACACAAGTGGCCAACAGGAGAACTGTCAAGGAAGGTCTATTACTTCATGCGTGGATCAACGATATTGAAAGTGCTAGTTATCGACTAGAGGGGGGTGAATAGGCGATTTTTATGAAAGTCTTCAAAACACGGGGGCTTTGAAGACAAACAATATAAATGAACCTATAGATATGCAGCGGAAGGTAGACTACACTAGACAAGCCATAGTCAAGTAATTTTGAAGTCAAAGCACGAAGACTATTAGCAGCTAGGTAGTATGGATCAGAATGGAAGATAGTATGAAGCCAAACAACAACAGTCTTCACACAGTGAAGTCAATCAGATAATGCACGCACGCAACGACTTCACGAAGACAAACTATAAGTAAAGAGAGATAAGAGATAGAACCAGTTGCTTGGGGAGGACAGGGATTTGTCGGAGCAGTTCCAGTTGCTGTGACAACTGTACGTCTGGTTAGGGAGGCTGAGATTTAACTCAGAAGACCGCGTCTTCACCTTATTCCCCTTGAGCTAAGGACACTTAGTCCTCGCCCAATCACTCTGGTAAGTCTTCAAGGTAGATTTCTAAACGTTCACAGACTTCGTTCACCGGCAATCCACAATGACTCTTGGATGCTCAGAACGCGACGCCTAACCGGCTGGAGGATTCACAATCCTCAAGTGTAACAAGTCTTCAGATCACGCGGATAGAAAGACTTCAGTGATGCCTAACACTCTTTGGCTCTGGGTGTTTTGGGCTTTGTCCTCGCAAGGATCTATCTCTCAAATGCTTCAGAGGTGGGTTGCTCTCAAGCAACAAAGGCCGTGCACTAACTCTGAGCAGCCACCAATTTATGGTGTAGGGGGTGGGCTATTTATAGCCAGGAGGCAACCCGACCTGATTTGTCCAAAATGACCTTGGGTCACTAAGGAACTGACACGTGTCCAACTGTCAGATTTCAAACACACGCGGCAGCTTGACTTGGGCTACAAGTAAAGCTGACTCATCCAACTCTGGATAAGATTTGCTCTCATTGTCTTCGCTCGAAGACATAGGTTTTGGTTGAGCATCACCTCAGTCACTCTGACTTTGTTCACTTGGACCCCACTTAACAGTGCGGTGGTTCCTATGACTCAACAAAGAAGAAAAGGAAACTACGAAACAACTATGTCTTCGCACTCCATAGTCTTCACGTGAATGTCTTCTCGAGTCATAATCTTCGTTGTAAATATCTTCACAACCACCATTGTCTTCAATGTCTCCACACATTTTTAGGGGTCATCTCTGGTAGGTAAAACGAATCAATGAGGGACTACTACCTGTGTTATCCTGCAATTCTCACAAACACATTAGTCCCTCAACCAAGTTTGTCGTCAATGCTCCAAAACCAACTAGGGGTGGCACTAGATGCACTTACAATCTCCCCCTTTTTGGTGATTGATGACAAACTGGTTGAAGTTTTCAACGGGGATAAAAGTATGTGAAAGTTTAAGGATTAAGGCATTGTCTTCATAAGTAGGAAAAGGCTCCCCCTGAAGATGTGCATATAAGTAGTTTCCTTTTGAATGCAAATGCACATGACAGGTTTTACTTTGTGGAGATCCTCTTCAACCTATGAAGACAATTCATCATGCATATAAAGAAATAACGAAGAAAATGACATGCATAATGAAAAATGGACGTCTGCGGAATGACTTCATGTGGAATTTTTCATCGCATCACAGAATAGCAGAAAAAGTAGCAGACGACCATCAAGTTTAAGTGTTACAACCCAAAGAGCCAAATGTATAAAAAATGAGAGTTGTAACCACTTGGAAAAAATTATAGCAACCATCCATATGGACCCGCTTGAAGACTATCAACTCATATGCTTCTCCCCCTTTTGTCAGTAAGGACCAAAAATGTTTGAAGTCATAGAGCATCTACTCGTTCCCATCAGGAGTAGAAGAAGGTGCAGGGTCGACGTTGGACTTCGATGGTGCAGAAGGGCCTGGTGCAGCATCGAGGTGCAGTGAAGCCATGGTTGGTGAAGTGGCGTCATCTTCTTCATCGACGACTTGCGCATCAACAGTTGTAGCCGAAGAGGAATACTCGGAATCTTCTATTGATGGAGTGCAGCAGCGCCAGCTTGCATTGCGTGGAGGTCTGGAGTCAAATTTGAACCCCTCATTCAAGCCATCTTTGCGAAGATCTTCTTCAAGGCATAGCAGTGTGAGACACTTCCAAGACCGCCGACAGGCTTCATGAGCTACGAATGAGTTCTTGGTGGCCATGTTCCGAATGTGATTGACATCCACCAAGATACTCTGCATCTGACGCTTGAGCCATTCATGGTGCTTGTCCTGCTTCCGATGTAAGGCAACAAGAAGCTCTCGATAATTGAGAATGCGAGAACGCTTCCGAGGCCTTTGAACTATTGTACTGGCAGTGGCGTCAGTGTTGGCACGATGTGGCTCACGCATATTGCCAGCTAGAGGATAAGCAGGAGTAGCAACATTTGGAACATGAATCCCTTCATGTGGTTGCGTGAAGCTTTGACGATCAACATTATGAACGTATAGAGGTTCTTTGTCAGGCTCTGGGTAGACGGCTTCAAGTGACAAATCAACCTCAGGCATAAATATAAGATGGTTACGCGTTGAGGGCTGATAGTCACCAGATGAATGTAGTTTGATCAGCCGCATCACCCATGGAGCATAAAACTTCAAGCCGAATAGATCTATCCCTGATGCAGCAAGTTGCCTGATGAAGAAATCCTGGGTATTGAAGCTGATGCCATTGAGTATATAGAACACCAAAGTCTTCATGGTGCCTTCAAGTTTGGCTTCAGGAGAATATCCCTTGACTGGCCATAGAGTATGCCTCAAAATGTGGTAAATTGTATGGGGTAGGTACTCAAGGTCCTTGACAAAGAATTCCTTGGGATATTCTGCATCTTGTGGCAATGGCTTCATCATGCTGAGCATCTGACTCATATTTGGCTCAGTCTTCTGAAATATACTCTGCGGCGCATCCCTGTGTAGCTGACAACCAGGTTCATAGAGTTCACCTAGAGTGGGTAGGTAAGTGAGCTCGATGATATCTTGAGCTTTGGCTTCATGATGCACATCACCTGTCATCCACTCAAGGATCCAAGTCTTCGGATCCCTGTTGTAGCCACGGATATGAAGTGTGGCATAGAACTGCAGCAGAAGCTCTTCATTCCAGTGCTCTTTGTCAGTGACGAATTGCAGAAGGCCAGCATCTCTAAAACAGTCCAGAGCTTCTTCAAGGCAGGGCAGACCAGCAATGGCTTCACAATCCAGACGCATGTGAGGAAAGATTCGCTCTTGATTGTATAAGACACATGAGTAATAGTTGCGCTGCTGATAGCTCCAGAAGCGATAGAAGAGATCTTTGGCTTCAAGTATGGGTTCTTGGCACTGTCGAAGAATGTGTTGTGTGCCCTGAAGCTATTCACACTGAACGATCCTGGCGATGTTGCAGCACCTGGAAACCTTGGCAGTCTGGGCTTTGGCTTCTGGACCTATGGCCTTTGCTCCACATGGTAATCATACTGTGGTCCGGGAGCAGTGGGAGGAACCAAAACGGGCCATCGTACAGTGACAAGCTGGCCATGATTGTAAGCCTGTTCCATGGTGTGAGGCCTTGGAGGAGGAACATTGGCTTCAGCATTCATTGTGGCTTCAGGTTGCACATTAGCTTCAGGCACAGCGTTGGCTTCAGGCTCCACATGATCTTCAGCCATGACAACATCATTGGCGTCAGCAGTGTTGTTTGTGGCAGCCTTAGTGTTTTCAACTTCCATTTCAGTAGCAGGAGGGTCGGGCACAGTCACATTCTCCTCGAGCATGACTTCATCAGTGGCAGGGGGTGTGGCAACTCTTTCTTCTTCTCGTCTTGGTTCTTGATTTTCATCGGCTGATGCAGCTGGAATGTCTTCAGCAACTTTTGCTTCAGACTCGGAGACATTCGTGGAAGGGGTGGCTTCAGGAAACACTTGACGTGCTACTGAGCTTTGTTGCGCATCCCCTTCCGGAATGCTCGACATGGCGACATGTGGCCTCAGGCCTTTGTGAAGCCTGCGGAAAGCTGGCGACGCCTGTGGTGATGGAGTGGTCTACACCATGGAATTGTCGTCATCAAGCCCTAGAGTGGTGACTTGAGGCGGTGGAGTTCTGGGTGTCTCATCATCAATGGGGGTGTCTTGTTGAGGGTGACCGGCCCACGAATCATCCTGAGTAATTGGCGTCAAAGGACGACCAATGCTGATGAGTTCGCTGTTCGTAAGAATAGGCGATGATACAAATTGGTGCTCGAGTTGAGGAAGGACTTCATCATTAGTAAAATAGGCTTCACGACTAATGTCTTCAGCTGTGATGGGGTCAATAGCTGGTACCTCTTCATCTTCATAAGCCTCTGTGGAAGCAGGCTGCTGGACTACAATGTGACGCTCTTGGTTGGTGGAGGCAGGACGGGCAACAGCAATGGGCTCAACAAGGGGCTGAGAAGCCGCAGCACGCTCTTTCTTTGAAGACGTTGTCTTCAATTTCTTCTTTGATGGGGCATCATCAAAAGCATTCTTGTGCTTGCGTTTCTTGGCTTCGGCTTCAGCTGCCCTTGTCTTCTTCACTCAGAAGCTGCTGAGGTGACCTTAGGCTTTGAGCCTGTCATGCTGGCTGGGAAGACAATGCTTGGCTCTTCCCGCCGTGATGCTTCTGCTTGGGCAACAGCAGACTTCTTCTGTTTTGCAGCCATTCTGGGGTCGATGCCAGGACACCCAAGAGCTTTGTGCTTTTCAGCTTCATTGTGGGCCTGGACACATTTTTGTGCAAAGTATTTCATGTGCTCTCTTGAACCTTTTGCTTCTTCACGCTTCTTGTGAAACTGTTCCTTCAGCTCATGCAACATCTTCTTGAAGATTTGAACATCAGCCACACTGAGCTTGGCCATGTTTTTCTTGAAGTGAGCCTTCTCATAATCAATCTTGTTCTTGAGCTCGACTATCTTCTGAGCCAAGGCCAGCTCATTTGCAATGGCTCCATGGAATGTGACAGTGATGTCCATAGGAAGCTGAAGATCATCAATACTAATAGTCTGGTCATCAAACCATTCGTCGATGAAGTAGTTCAGAATGTCCACATCAAAGAGGGGCAGATCGTTGAAGATCTCTGCCTCTTGCTTGCTTTTGATAAGCATCTCAAGAGCTTCATCACCAAGATCTTCATCACTAGACAGATCAATGGCGGCATCCTTATTTCTCAGAACGGCAGCTGGGGTCAGTTCATGCCCAGAACTCTTCATGGGCTTCTTCTTCTTGGACTTCTCAGTCTTCTTGGAGACCCAAGACAAGTCTTCAAACTGCACACTGGGTTCAGGAGGTGCAGTGGCCTATGGCTTCACAGTCGAAGCTTTTGGGGTGGCAGAGGGCTTTGAAGCCTTTATCTTCTTATTTTGTGGCTTTGGTGGTGCTGGCGCATCTTCAGAATCTGCGTCATCAGCTGATTGCTCCACAGTGGCCCTCTGAGCAGCTATGTAGGAGAGGAAGCCATCAAAGTTTTCAAAGGGGTCGATGACATTAGGATTGGCATCACGTGTGCCATCAGCCCTAGGAGCAGAAGGACCTGGGTTGAAGTTGCGTCCAAGATTTTTCTTATTCTTCACAGCAGAATCTTTTGCAAACTTATAGTTACGCTTGAACAGATTGTCGTCGCGACACCATAACAGAGATGATGGGTCGGCATTCTCGGGCTGCGGTCCTCGGACCATGCATGGGTAGAAGCCTTGAGCAATGGCTTCAGACTTGGACTTGGGTTGCAGATTTCTGTATAGAATATCTCCCCATGGGCGCTTGATAGCGTTCTTTTCAGCATATTCAGTAGTCACAAATCGGTACTTGAACCACTGTTCCGCCCAATACCTTCGAATCCATTGGATTCGAGTCTTGCACTGGCCATAGCTTTCCTCAGGATCAGTTTTGTATAGTTCATACAGATCAGGAAGTAAATCCTTAGATGTATCTCCACGACGCTGCCTGCCGCCTTTCCTTGCTGATTTTTCAGTTGCCATTATATTCAGACTGAATGGCTTCAAGACAGTGAATGTCTTACTTTTGCTGGTCAGACGGGAACTGGCTTCTGGTGAGTGAATATGACGTTGTAAGAACTCTACAAATGAATGCAGACTATGAGAACCAAGGGATTCTCCCACGGACATGTACCTGTGACAGCATTAGAGGTGCGAGGGAAGGGGAAGAGGTCATATGCATTCTCAAAAGATTTTGAAGATAAATCAGTTTGAAGACATTGACCTCATAGTGCGAAGACATTCACTTATTTGTTGAGAGTTGGTTCTAGATTTGTACGAATCCATGAAAAAGTACAAGTGAGAAATCTAACTAGTGTTGAAGCATAAGTGAATATACTTGGCAAGATATGAGATGGAGAAGAAAACAGATCCAGATTTGGAAGTTAAGAAACCACTTTTGATAGAAGTGGATGGATCTGATGGATCAAAAAGGCAGTAAAAAGTAAGTTTTAATTACCGCACGACGATCTGCTAGATGAGGTTGAGAGGGAGGCCGAGCAGTTCAATATCCCGCGCCCTAACTTGGTGGCGGAAGACACCTACGGTGGCGGCGGAGAGGACGAGGTCCGCGGCCGGCGTGAGGACGGCGTCGAAGAAGTCGCGGCAGCTAAGCGCTTCGTCTCCGGTGTCGACGCAAGCTAGCGGAGGTGCTAGGGTTTGTGCGAGGTGGCGAGGTGGAAGAGGAGATAATGACCACGGTGATTTGTGTATTTATAAGGAAAGGGACAGGACATCGTAATTACACAGGTGCCCCTAGCGGTTCACATCTGAAGGACACGTGGCATGCATGCAACTCATTGGAAGTTGTTCCATGTTCCCACGCACGCCTGGATTGTCGGGTGGTCGTTCCGGCTTCTCCGGTTTTCGGGCAATAAGTATATAACATTAAAACATATTCAACTTTAGTCACTTTGTCTTCTGCTGACAAGGATTCAGAGAAGACAATTGACAGGTTTCAATAGAATGCATATGATTTGGATAGATAGACTTGAGGTAGAAGCATAGAAGGGGTTAGGGTCCGATCACATTCACTTAGTTCAACAAAGATTCAAACATGAAGACATAGCTATAAGTGAATGCTGTAGAGGATAGAACACGAATATATGTATATATGAGCATAAGTCCAAATCAACATTGTGAAGATAAACATGAAGTCAAATCAATGTCGAAGACAAATTAAATGTGAAGACTTTGCAATTTTGACGCCAATTGAAACACTGCAAACAAGAAATAGGTGGCGGTGTTACCCACCGTATAGGAAGTATTAGACCCAGACACGGCGCACAATTATCGTGGCGCTCCGAAGTCAAATTCCGCGTTAATGTATTCACACTTAGAGTGTATGTCTTCATTGATTGAAGATATACTTTACTTCATGTGTTGCATATCTAAGTCATCAACATGCATAAGCGTTAGGATGTGTGTCCAATCACAGGACATTGAGGATTCTAAGATATTTAGCTCACACCGCAACTTGCAAAACCTTTTCTCATCCAAGGGCTTTGTGAAGATATCTTCCAATTGCTCTTCAGTGTTGACGTGAATGATACCAAAATATCTTCCTTCATGACATGATCTCTGAGAAAGTGATGACGGATTTCAATGTGCTTTGTCTTTGAGTGCTGAACTGGGTTGTTGGCAATCTTGATGGCGCTTTCATTGTTGCAGTAAAGTGGCACTTGCTTCAGATGGATGCCATAGTCCTTGAGAGTTTGCTTCATCCATAGAAGCTGAGCGCAGCACGATCCAGTAGCAATGTATTCTGATTCAGCAGTGGAGAGAGACACACAGTTCTGCTTCTTTGAAGACCAACAGACAAGAGATCGTCCAAGAAAGTGACATGTGCCTAATGTGGACTTGCGATCAACCTTGTCACCAGCATAATCAGCATCTGAGAATCCAACTAGATCAAACTCTGAGCCCTTTGGATACCACAATCCTAGTGTTGGGGTGTAAGCCAAATATCGAAGAATTCGCTTCACAGCTAAGTGATGCGATTCCTTTGGTGCTGCTTGGAATCGGGCACACATGCAAATGCTAAGCATGATATCTGGCCTAGTTGCACATAAATAAAGTAAAGAACCAATCATGGAGCGGTATACCTTTTGATCAAACTCTTTACCATTGTCGTCAGGACTCAGATGACTTTTGGTTGGCATTGGCGTCGTGTATCCTTTGCAGTCTTGCGTTCCAAACTTCTTCAGGCAATCTTTGAGGTATTTTTCTTGTGATATGAAGATGTCGTTGCTCTGCTGACGAATTTGAAGACCGAGGAAGAATTTCGGCTCACCCATCATGGACATCTGATATTGCTCTTGCATCATGCGTCCAAACTCATCACTGTATCTCTTATCAGTGCAGCCGAAGATAATGTCATCCACATAGATTTTTGGCACACAAACAGTTCTCCATCATATGTCTTCGTGAAGAGTGTAGGATCTAGAGAACCAGGTTTGAAGCCTTTGCTCTTCAGGAAGTCTTTGAGTGTGTCATACCAAGCGCGAGGAGCTTGTTTGAGTCCATACAGTGCCTTGTTGAGCTTGTATACCATATCAGGATGTTTTGGATCTTCAAAGCCAGGTGGCTGGGCAACATACACTTCTTCTTCAATCTTTCCATTGAGAAAGGCACTCTTCACATCCATTTGGTACAGAAGAATGTTATGATGGTTGGCATAGGCTAGCAGTATGCGAATGGCTTCAAGCCTAGCCACAGGAGCAAATGTTTCATCGAAGTCAAACCCTTCAACTTGAGTGTAACCTTGGGCAACTAAACGAGCCTTGTTTCTGACAACTTGACCATGCTCATCTTGTTTATTGAAATAGATCCATTTGGTACCTATTATATTGTGCTTGCGAGGATCAGGACGCTTGACCAATTCCCATACATTGTTCAGCTTGAATTATTGAAGCTCTTCTTGCATAGCTTGAATCCATTCAGGTTCCAGGAAGGCTTCAACAACTTTCTTGGGTTCAGATATAGAGACAAATGCAAAGTGCCCACAGAAATTTGCTAGCTGTGTTGCTCTTGAACGAGTGAGTGGACCAGGTGCATTGATGCTATAAATTATCTTCTCAATCTGTACTTCATTTGCAACACGAGGATGAACTGGATGAAGATTTTGCTTCATCTTCTGCATTGGCTTCAGGCTGAGCATTGTCTTCAGGTTGACTTGGTGCAATGATTATTTCTTCTTCAACTTGTGCTTCTGAAGGTATGATTTCTCCAGTACCCATCAGCTTGATCGATTCACTAGGTGGGACTTCATCTAGCAAATTTGGCAGGTGCTCTCTTTGCGAGCCGTTAGTCTCATTGAACCGCACATCCATAGTTTCAACCACTTTATAGTGAAAGAGGTTGAAGACTCTGTAGGTGTGCGAATCCTTTCCGTAGCCAAGCATAAAACCCTCATGTGCTTTCGGTGCAAATTTTGACGTGTGATGTGGATCCTTGATCCAGCACCTAGCACCAAATACTCTGAAGTAACTGACATTTGGCTTCTTACCAGTTAGGAGCTCATAGGATGTCTTCTTTAGAAGCTTGTGAAGATAAACACGGTTGATGAAGTGGCATGCAGTATCAATGGCTTCAGGCCAGAACTTCCTTGGAGTCTTGTACTCATCGAGCATCGTTCGAGCCATCTCAATGAGGGTTCTGTTCTTGCGCTCCACGATGCCATTCTGCTGAGGTGTGTACGGAGCTGAGAACTCATGAGTAATGCCCAATGTATCAAGATAAGTGTCAAGGCCGGTGTTCTTGAATTCTGTGCCGTTGTCACTTCTGATGTGCTTGATCTTGATGCCATAGTTCGTCATGGCACGATTGGCGAATCGTCTGAAGACATCCTGCACTTCATTCTTGCAGAGAATTATATGCACCCATGTATATCTTCAGTAATCATCAACAATGACGAAGCCATAGAGGCAAGCAGTGGTGGTCAGGGTAGAGTAGTGAGTAGGGCCAAATAAGTCAATGTGAAGCAGCTCGGAGGGACGTGATGTCGTCATGATTGTCTTCGAGGGATGCTTGGCCCTAGTTATCTTTCCAGCTTCACAAGCACCACACATTTGATCCTTCTTGAACTTGACGCCCTCGATGCCAACGACGTGTTTCTTCTTTGTGAGAGTGTACATGTTCCTCATGCCGGCATGCCCTAGCCTTCGATGCCAGAGCCAGCACTCTGAAGCTTTTGCTAGAAGACATAAGGCCAACTGTGGTCCTGCTGAGAAATCTACCATGTACAGATCATCTTTTCGATACCCTTCAAAGACTAGAGATTTGTCAGATTCCATTAGCACAAGGCAACGATATTTTCCAAATATCACAATCATGTTTAAGTCACAAAGCATTGAGACAGACATTAAGTTGAAACCAAGGGATTCAACAAGCATCACTTTATCCATGTGCTGATCCTTTGAGATTGGAACTCTACCTAGACCCAATACCTTGTGTTTACCAGTGTCAGCAAATGTGATGTGACTCTTGTCAGCAAATTTGATTTCCGGCTGGAGACCTTTCCCTGCAGAAGAGAGTTAATTTTTCTTAACCACCCACATCTTCAGGGGTGGCTTAGAAGCAATAAGTCTACGTGCAGCATCTGAGAACTTCGGCTTTGGAGCCCTAGCAAATAGCCTTGCAGAAGGTGAATAATACTCATATGAATAAGCATAAAAGTTCTTGGTCTTATGAACATAGCGGTTTGACGAAACACGTTCATATTCAAAAGTCTGAGTATGATCTCCCTGCAAAACATTGGCGTTATGGTGACTCTGGTGAGTCCTCTGTCTGTATTAAGCCTTTGGACCATATGAAGCCTTTGGTATGGGGTTTGTCTTCTTCATAGTAGGTGTCATGACGACATTCACTGGAAGTTTCTCAAGACGGCTTTTGGGCACCCAGATCTTCTTCATAGGTGGTCCATTCTTGCAGTTAGTACCAATATACCTGGCAAACACTTCACCATTCCGATTCTTAAACAGTTTATAGTTTGAATCGAGGGATTCATCAATGATAATCGGGTTAGCACAAGTGAAACCAGATAAGGTAGATGGATCCACTGAAGGTCCCTTTGCAGCAACCCATGTGGTTTTGGGGTACTACTCAGGCTTCCAGTAAGAACCATCAACATTCATGTTCCTCTCGAATCCAACACCCTCTTTCCTAGGGTTTCGGTTCAGAATCTGCTTTTTGAGGACATCACATAGTGTCTGATGCCCTTTGAGACTTTTGTACATTCCTGTCTCAAGCAATGTCTTCAACCTGGCATTCTCATCAGCAATAGTAGTAGTATCCTCAGC
The DNA here is from genome assembly GCF_018294505.1 of Triticum aestivum. NCBI lineage: Eukaryota > Viridiplantae > Streptophyta > Magnoliopsida > Poales > Poaceae > Triticum > Triticum aestivum. The sequence goes on from NC_057802.1 coordinate 66,990,552, forward strand.
AGAGGGGTTAGTTACCACATCAGCAGTTGAAGATATTGCAACAGTAGCAGCAGTAGAACATTCAGGAACAGAGGTAGCATTATCACGCTCAAGGCATTTTAGACATGGTGGTTCAAATCCTTCTTGAGCGGGACTGATCTGTTGAGCGCGAAGTGACTCGTTCTCTTTTTGAAGATCTTCATGAGCCGCTCTCAATTTCTCAAGTTCTTGCTTCCTTTGAAGATAATCGTAGGAAAGCTTTTCATGAGTTGTTGAGAGCGTTTCATGAGGACTTTCAAGTTCCTCGTACTTAACGTGAAGATTTTTGATGTCTTCAATTAAGGACTGAGATCGGGTCATTTCCGCGTCCAACAGGTCATCGCTTTTGTCTAGCAATTTTTGAATATGTTCCATAGCTTTCTGTTGTTCAGTTGCAATTTTAGCAAGTGTTTTGTAGCTAGGTTTGGATTCACAATCAGAGTCATCTTCACTTGACGTTTGAAAGTAAGCATTGCGTGAGTTTACCTTAGCATCAGTGTTGGTGACGAGACCATTGTCTTCAGTGTTGAAGATGGACTTGGCGACATATGTTGAAGCTAGAGCCAGGCTTGCCACGCCTGAATCGGACTCCTCCTCAGACTCCACCTCTGCCTCCTCAGAAGCAGACTCCTCCTCTAAATCCATCTCCTTGCCAACAAATGCACGAGCCTTGCTTGATGAGCTCTTCTTGTGTGATGAAGACTTTGATGAAGACTTGGAAGAAGACTTTGAGGACTTCTTCTTTGTTGTCATCAGAATCATATTCCTTGCTCTTCTTCTTCTTATTGTTCTCATTGTCCCACCGCGGACACTCAGAGATGTAGTGACCAGGTTTCTTGCACTTGTGGCATGTTCTCTTCTTGTGGTCATGAGTAGAAGCTTCATCATTTCTTGAGCTGGATCTTGAAGACTTTCTGAAGCCCTTCTTCTTAGTGAACTTCTGGAACTTCTTCACAAGCATAGCAAGCTCCTTTCCAATGTCTTCAGGATCCCCAGAACTGCAGTCAGATTCTTCTTCAGACGAGGAAACAACCTTTGCCTTCAAAGCGCGAGATCGGCCATAGTTGGGACCATAGATATCTCTTTTCTCAGATAGTTGGAACTCATGTGTGTTGAGCCTCTCAAGTATGTCAGATGGATCGAGAGTCTTGAAGTCAGGGCGTTCTTGAATCATCAGGGCCAGGGTGTCGAATGAACTGTCAAGCGATCTCAAGAGTGTCTTGATGATTTCATGCTTGGTGATCTCAGTGGCGCCGAGTGCATGAAGCTCATTTGTGATATCAGTGAGGCAATCAAATGTGAGCTGGACATTCTCATTATCATTTCTGTTGAAGCGGTTGAAGAGGTTGCGAAGAACACTGATCCTTGAGTCTCTCTATGTTGAGACGCCTTCGTTGACCTTGGAGAGCCACTCCCAGACTAGCTTCGCAGTTTCCAGTGCACTCACACGACCATACTGTCCTTTGGTCAGATGACCATAGATGATATTCTTGGCAATTGAGTCCAGTTGAATGAACCTCTTGACATCAGCAGCAGTGACACCTTCACCGACCTTGGGAACGCCGTTCTTGACGACATACCAGAGGTCGACATCAATGGCTTCAAGATGCATGCGCATCTTATTCTTCCAGTAGGGGTAATCAGTGCCATCGAAGACAGGGCACGCAGCGGAGACTTTGATTATCCCTGCAGTCGACATAGCTAAAACTCCAGGTGGTTAAACCGAATCACACAGAACAAGGGAGCACCTTGCTCTGATACCAATTGAAAGTGCTAGTTATCGACTAGAGGGGGTGAATAGGCGATTTTTATGAAAGTCTTCAAAACACGGGGGCTTTGAAGAAAAACAATAGAAATGAACCTATAGATATGCAGTGGAAGGTAGACTACACTAGACAAGCCATAGTCAAGTAAGTTTTGAAGTGAAAGCACGAAGACTATTAGCAGTTAGGTAGTATGGATCAGGATGGAAGATAGTATGAAGCCAAACAACAACAGTCTTCACACAGTGAAGTCAATCAGATAATGCAAGCAGGCAACGACTTCGCGAAGACAAACTGTAAGTAAAGAGAGATAAGAGATAGAACCAGTTGCTTGGGGAGGACAGGGATTTGTTGGACCAGTTCCAGTTGCTGTGACAACTATACGTCTGGTTAGGGAGGCTGAGATTTAACTCAGAAGACCGCGTCTTCACCTTATTCCCCTTGAGCTAAGGACACTTAGTCCTCGCCCAATCACTCTGGTAAGTCTTCAAGGTAGACTTCCGAACCTTCACAGACTTCGTTCACCGGCAATCCACAATGACTCTTGGATGCTCAGAACGCGACGCCTAACCGGCTAGAGGATTCACAGTCCTCAAGTGTAACAAGTCTTCAGATCATGCGGACAGAAAGACTTCAGTGATGCCTAACACTCTTTGGCTCTGGGTGTTTTGGGCTTTGTCCTCGCAAGGATCTCTCTCTCAAATGCTTCGGAGATGGGTTGCTCTCAAACGACAAAAGCCGTGCACTAACTCTGAGCAGCCACCAATTTATGGTGTAGGGGGTGGGCTATTTATAGCCAGGAGGCAACCTGACCTGATTTTTCCAAAATGACCCTGGGTCACTAAGGAACTGACACGTGTCCAACGGTCAGATTTCAAAAACACGCGGCAGCTTGACTTGGGATACAAGTAAAGCTGACTCATCCAACTCTGGATAAGATTTGCTCTCATTGTCTTCGCTCGAAGACATAGGTTTTGGTTGAGCATCACATCAGTCACTCTGACTTTGTTCACTTGGACCCCACTTAACAGTGGGGTGGTTCCTATGACTCAACATAGAAGAAAAGGAAACTACAAAACAACTATGTCTTGGCACTCCATAGTCTTCACGTGAATGTCTTCTCGAGTCATAATCTTCGTTGTAAATATCTTCACAACCACCATTGTCTTCAATGTCTTCACACATTTTTAGGGGTCATCTCTGGTAGGTAAATCGAATCAATGAGGGACTACTACCTGTGTTATCCTGCAATTCTCACAAACACATTAGTCCCTCAACCAAGTTTGTCGTCAATGCTCCAAAACCAACTAGGGGTGGCACTAGATGCACTTACAGATACCATGGGAGAGCTCTGTTGTAAGTCAATGTAAACGAGAGACCAACGAGAGCAAATGATTCAAGTATCCTCTTTAGTCATGATGGTGTACATATTTATACAATGGGAAAAGACACGATCTGTGGGAGGCATCTGTTCAGAGAGACGCGAGGAACCACCATGTCGTTTGCCAAACTGGCAATCGTACGTGGGGGATTAATGCAGGGATTAATCTTTAATAAAGTAATTGATTAAATCCTAACACTCCCCCTAATCACTGCTTGTCCTTGAGTATATCCATCGTCTTGATAAAGTCTCCTCCAAAAATCCTGTGGAAAAAATATGAGGAGTATAGAGTGTGATATGTTGCTAAAACTCCTTCAAACCCGGCGGGGAAAAATAAGGAGAAAAAGATGCAACATATAATGGTTGTTGTCCCTTTTAATTCAATACGAGAAAACTCATAGAGTTTCGAGGACAATAAATATGTCACATATACTTTCTTAAAAAACCCGGTGGGGAAAACAGAAAATATGACATATGGTCTTGTGTTGATATTACCCCATTAAAAACCTTTATGATAACCTATAAAGTAAACTCATGAAGGGGAAAAGAGTACAATATGATGCTTTTAATAGGAACAATTCAGGAAGATATACTCCCCCTGATTCTTGCATATTCCGAAGTCGTCATTTACCAGTTCCATGAACACATTTCTGGAACATAGAAGTTGGTAGAGACCTGGTGAACAAATCAGTCGCATGATTTGACTTGCAAGATATGCAATATAGTGATATTGCTTATTATGTAACATGTTTGCATCCGGGCAACACAAGAAACATTATCGTTGAGATAATGGTTGGTGGATGTAGCCATGGGGTCTGTTTCGAAGACTCTTCATGATAGGGCTACCACACCTGGTAGGAACACTAAGCTTGTCTACGATCTGACATAGTGGGGATCTGATCGATGTATCCAATGATATCGGTGTTCACATTTCTGTGAAACTGAAAAACCAAGACAAGATGTTTGATGCCTTGGAGATATCGAAAGATATTCTTGAGTACCAGCCATTTGTGTTTGGTGGATCCAATGGCATTATGGAACGTTGAGTCCCAATATCTCATCTCCATCATCTCTTGGTCTAAATAGATCTTTCTCTACGTCTAGAGAATGAACTACCATGAGATTTATGGATGGATAAGATTTGTCCACAATGAATTTCTCCAATATATTATGGATATAGACAACATAGTATACCATAATGTATGAATGAAGGTGCTCAATTTGTAGTAACAAGCGGTATTTTGGTTTACCCAAATCCTTCATTTTATACTCCGTCATTTAGATGATTACATGTGTCATCATTGCAGACACACAAACATGAATAATCATCATTGTAGGAGTAATCCTTGTGTATAAGGATCTCACTACGTCAGTTGTACCATATGTACCGACAACAATAAGTCGTATGGTGACTTACTGATTTTACACAATGTATGTTGCATTTTGTATTTCGATTCAAAATTGAGATTCCATCGGGAATCAATCATATATGTCTGAATCTAGTGATCCACATGGATATGTAATCACTACATCTATCAACTGCAGAGATAGATGATTTGGTACTGCCAATGATATAAGTTATCGGAAAGAGATTCCACCTCTGGAGAATAGTTGGGTATCTGCGTGAACCCTTGTGTTACAATACTTGCTCTATGTTTCACCGCCTTGTTGTTCTCAATTCTGTTTCCAGAAGAAAACTGGTGTAGGTATTGCTTATGAATACCTTCTGATTATTGAGCAAGATCATTTCTACCTAGATTATACCCTTTGCTTGAGTTCAGTCCGAGTGTTGTTCACACTTTGCCATGGCCATGGTCTTTGGATCTGAATCATTTGAAAGGTTTTTGCAATCTATTTGAGAAATGTATGTCGACATTTGTAGACTTCCGTTATATGTTTCTCCAGAATCTATATATCAATATAGAGTTGATGGAAATATCGTTACCCATGCTGACAGCTCGCGATTTCCCAATGCGGCTGAGTTGGGTATTCCGATGTCCCGGTAATTTTGTGCACTATGACCTGGATTGGTGGAAGTTTCCCATCCACAGGGTATATACTACCAATTAGGTGTCTGTCAACGTAAAGTTGACTTGCATTTACTGATTCAGAGGCCTTGATATCCTTGCTTGCAAGAAGCTGAATCCTAATGTACTATTGTCGTACTTCTCCCCCTGTTGCTTTGAACGGGGAGTTGAGTGGTTTTAGTTGGTACCTCCACTCTTTCCGACATATTTTTGCAGGACTTTAGGATTGCATGACACCTTTATAGTCAGTAAATGAATCTGGCAGGTTATTTGCAATGTGTTGCAATTCTTCTAAACGCATGGTTCAGATCTTTGAGTACGTGGATTTGAGGCAGAAATGTGTTGAACATTCCACTAATTTCCTGCATTCTTTATGGTACTTGAAATCTCCCCCTAATGCCTGGAAATGTTCCTCATTGAATCAGCATACTGGCCTTGAATAACTCCCCATGAGTGGGGCTTGAGGTATTGACGGTAATACAATTATTCCTCACATAGGTCCCAACTATATGTTGAGGGGCCAATGATGTATGCTGAGTGGTGACATCAGTATGCAACCGAATTACCGCAGATAGGAAATACTTGGTAGATATCCACATATCAAAGATAGAGGGGAATAATATTATGCAGTTCTGTCATGAGCGTGTAAAACTGCATGAATCCAACGTAAAGTTGGTAAGTTGCAATTCCAAAGTAAAGGTAATGCAATGAGCTTAAGTCTTTGGATAGGATTCTACCAAACCATTTTGAGTCTAGACATTAGGACAAATTGCTAAACTTCAATCCAAGGGCCAAAGAGAAGGCACTCAAGGAGAATTCTACAATGTTATCCATTCGATTTTCTTGAAATCGATGTCAGGATAATGAGCCAATGGTTTCATGTGAATAAAGCACACACTTAAGACCATCATGTAGATGTCTTTTAGAACCATGGAATACCTGAATAGTCTAGTCAATGGATGGAAAGAGCCACTTACCTCAACTTGATGCATTCAAGGAGTCTGGGTGGTTTAGCATAGACTTTAAGGTGTGCGAGCCTTAAAATTAGTTTCCCTTTGTCACTTATAGTGCACATAAAATCCAAATGTTGTTAGAATTTAGCATCATAATAATCATAAACTATTGGAATTGCTGATAGTTTTGATTTCAACCCAATGTCTCGATGACCAAGGCGAGTATGCCAAGTTTTTCATGTACAAGATACTCTGGAAAACTATCTCGTACGCAACATGTGCTACAGGTTGTGTCGTATGTGTAGTACAATCCAGATGATACACAGGGAATGTGCTTGCCGTATCCGTTGCATATGGTAAAGAGAAGTTATTTCTCTTTGTTGTCATCATAAGTTTCGCTATGGAAACTATTTTGACGGATACCTCCATAGTTTAGTAGGGTACGAGTTAAACCTGGGAAGCAATAAAGCATCCCGGCGTTACTCGAGTACCCACAGGGATAGTAAATATGACTCGAGTTGAGCCAACAAATACCTCATCGCGTCTAGCGATTTTAAAATATCTCCTTTCTCTCAATGAGAGTGGAAACATTGGACTTCCCTAAGTATAGAGTTTGTGGAGCATATGTCCACAAGGCACGTATCATTCTTCATCGGATTGACTCTCGTAGAAATCTATATATATACATGAAGATTCTCAATATGAAAATCACTGTCAAATATATACAATACATACAAATGTATTTGTACCAAAGTGTTGATACAATACATTGTGATATACAATATATGATGACAACAATACTTATGTTGTTGTTACAACATCGTAAATGGACATTAATTATATTGACCACTCAGGAGATTGAAAGACTATTCATACTCTCCAAAACATGTCGGTTGAGGCATATTCAACCATCACATTCTCCGTGCCCATAGGGTCCCGTCACAGCTGGTGATGTCGGATTGAAGGTTGAAGTAAGATTCAAACCTTTGCCCTTGAGGTTCATTCTATCCCAGGATTTGCTGATACAAAATAACCAGATGCTGAGATCTGAATCTAATGCCTTATGATATATAAGACACCATTTTTCTGTTAGCGGTGTGATCCTGACCAGAGGTGAATCCAGGATTGCACATATTATCCCACGAGACACAAGAGCGATCATGATGTCCATGACCCGCTTAAGTAAGTTGTGGCCATTGAGGGCAAGAGCCTCAATTTACTTAGCCATAGATTACTTATAGGGGCAAACCAGAGATAATTAATTTATGAATAGTAAATTAAAGACCATCATGGTTAGTGTTGTAATGAATTTTGCAAAAATAAATGATATTTCAAGAACTTAGCTTGAAACCATTAGTGTGGATCTCAAATTGCTAAGTATGACACCTTAAAGATAATCTCCAAAATGAAGTAGATCTCGCAGCACTAGGGAGTATAATCTGATGAAATACTCACTTCTAATGCCTTATGTCGGGACTTAGTGAAATGTGTGGGAGAGCACGTTGTAAAGCAATCATAATGTCAAAATGACAAAATGTAGGCTTTGACAGTAGTGGTGATAATCAACATTGTTGTGCGAGAAAACTTAATCTCAATCGTAAAACAATGTCATTGTATCGGTAAAGAATATTTTATAGATCAAGCAAATAACAGCCACATATTTCTGGAATTTTTAAAACTCTACAGAAAATGAACTAAATGCAGATCTATACATGGCCTTACAAGTGTTAATCAATAACACTAGTAGTTGGACCAAGCTGCAATAATCTGAAGCAGAATCACAAGAGAAATCAGCTTGGCCTATTCGACCAATACTTCAAACATCAGGTGTCTGATACTACAAAATAGGGAAGAGATAAGGTTTCCCTTTCTCTTCGTTGGTGTGGTCCTGTGGATAGGAATCGATTGATTCTATCGATTGCTTCAGTTCAACACAGAGACCACCACCACAGTGCAGGCGTTCTGCATCAGTTGTCGGGAACCGCGTCGTGCGCTGCCTTGCCTTCATCGGCGGCCCTCGTCGTCACCGGGACGTAGAAGATGCGGATGCAGCGCACCGAGGAGCCTCTGCGGGCTCCGCCGCGTCGCGCGCCTAGTGGTCGAGGCCGGGCCTCACCTTGTATGGGCACCGAGCCTCAGAGGGCGTACATCAGTGCCGCGCAGACCGCTTCAGGTAGCCGGCCTTGCAACGGCGTCGCTGGGCACCGCCTCCGCGCCGGGAGGGAGCCGCTGCTGTCGCGCACCGCCATGGGAGGCCGGTAAGGGCTGCGCCATGGCGAGCGCCGCATCGCGCGCTCCAGAGGGAGGCCACGACCAGGGCTGCTTCCGCCATGGGCGGACGAGGGGAGCCGCGCCACGCACGAGGAGTCGCCGCGGGTCGGGCAACACGCCACGCCGTGGATGTCCATGGTTGTTGGCCTCCGTCAGCCAACGGCCGCGCGCGAGGGGCCTCGCCGGGCGCAACACTGGCGCTGAGGGCCGCCGGGAGAAGAGGCCTTGGGCGCCTCGCAACCGCCTCCCGTCGCTTTCTTTTCGTTCTGGCCAAATCGCTCGCCGAGTAGCGCGGCCTGGCGCGGGATCGGACGGGCGGTTCCGGCCACGGCCGGTCGGGGGCCGGGCGAGGCCTAGGCACTCGCGAGGGCGGCCACGGCCTGGCGCTGCTAGCCATGGCGCAGGCGGGCGCGGCCACCGCTTGGCGCAGGGGCCCGACGATGGACGAGGCTTGCCTGCTCCGCCTCCCTGCACCTTCCTTCCTCATCCAACGGTTGGAGCATTTTTCCTCTACCGCGCCCCTTTTCATCGCAAAAAAAATAGGACGCCGATAACGTGTGGTATATTCGACATGCGCCCACACACCGTATGTGGTGTGAGCAGGAGGCAGCTCACACGGGCTGTGTGTGGGCGGACATTAGAATTGCCCACACGTGTGGACGCGGCTACTTCGTGCCACACGTCCAACAAGTACTACTCATCTCCATCCCGTGCGTGTGGCACGAAGCAAAAATGGCCACACATCCAGGCGCAGCTACGTTAGGTATCCCGCGGGATGACGATTTAGTTGCCATCCTAGTTGGCAGAAGTAGTTATCCGGGATGGCAAGTGTAGTTGTAAAAGTATGGCAACTCTATCTGTTTTGGTTAACTATAGTTGCCATGTTTAATTTATGGTAGTTGCCGCGTGTAATCAAACCATAGTTGCCGTGCGTGATTAACTACTTGCCACATATGGTCAAACAGTAGTTGCCATATGTGTTTACCTAGTTGCTACGTGGTCCAACCATACTTGCCATGTATTGTTAATCACAGTTGCCATGTGTGTTTATCTGGTTACCACGTACGCGCAACTGCAGTTGCCGTCTAGCAAAGAAACACAGTTACCATTGTGTTTACCTAGTTGCCATCCACAACGTAAGAGTGTCGTGTGGGCGAAAAGCAATTCGCCCACACGCGCATGAACTAGGTGGTAGCTGTGTGGGTAGAAACTAATTCGCCCATACAGCACAGCTGGCAAACAGCATGATGCGGGCGTGTGGGCAAACTCCAACGCCCACACACCAGCCCCATCATACGTGGCACACCAAATCCACCTTTTCGTGTCAAGGTTCGTGCAAAAGACAGTGAACGATGATCCAGGCGTGTGGACGAGTTGGGTAACGCTCACACGTGTGAACGCTAGTGTTTTCGAAAAAATAATGACAATTATGTATTCCCTCGCGTTCTCGTACTGTATCCGGGTATCTCATCCGTTCCTCATCAGAACAAAAATGAAACGAGGGAGTGCACAGGCGACCCAACGCCCCCATTCTCCTACCTCCTGCGCTGGCCCATGCCGTAGTCATCTTCACAATCTGGGCTGCTGCTGAGCAGCACGGGGAGCGCGACGGGAGAAGGAGATTAGCTGACGGTGATGGCCGATGGCAGCATCATCATACGGCGGCTGTGGCGGCAGCCGGGGCGTCGGCGGTGGTATTTGCAGCTCCAGCGCCGGCGGCAAGGGCGAGCTACATCTGACGGAGACCTCGTGCGTATTCTCGAGCGGGCAGTTAATGGAGGGGATGGTCTCACCGACCTCATGCTTCGCCTCGAATTCATGCAGCCAAGCATTGAAGAGCAGGCACGACTTGGCTTCTCCAGCTACACGTCGGTGACCTCCTCGAAGCCGGCCAGCCGTTGGCGATAGCACGGCGAGCTCGCCTCTTGAGAGGCGAGATGCGATTCTCAGCGGCGGCTATGCTCGTCGTAGACGAGGAGCTGCACGCCAGCATCAGGAGGGTCTATTGTGGGCTTGTAGATTCGAGCTTGGCCGGTTGTGTGTCCAACGGCACGACGCCGTCGACATGGGTCGCGTTGTGCGTGTATTACGGAAGGGATTAGTATTACAATTCGGATTTGGATTTTTTTCTTTGCGGTGAAAAAGGTTTTTTTTTGCCGGGGGTGAAAAAGGGTTACGGTATAGGAAAATTGCTTCAACCGTTGGATGAGAAAGAACGTGCGCGGAGCACGGATGGGAACAGGGAGGCGGAGAAGGCAAGCCTCATCCACGATGGACGAGCTGGGCGGACCGCACGGGGCGCGACACACGGCCGGGCGCGGTGCCATCTCGAGAGGAGTAGCGTCGGGGCCGATGTCTCCTCTGCACTCATGGCGCGGGACGCCTTGAGGACCCCACGCCGGCGACGAGGTCGTGAACGAGGAGGACGAGACCTAGGCTGCGTCTTCTCCATTGAAGGGAGGTTCTTCGGCGTCCATCCGCTCGATGGAGAACGGGATACGGTAGAATGGATCTTTCAAAAACTGAGCCTTTGGAAGAAGGCGGGAGCGACAAGAGTGCCAAACTTTAGTGAGTAGTCGCATGAGTGCGTAGGAGTGAAGGTGGTGTTGCGTGCCGAGCTGTGGTCCGCAACTTACATATACTCGTACTCTTTTGTTTACATGTACTCTTTTGTACATATCTTTCTTCCTTTTATACAGCTAAGGTACGTCTTTGGTGTATTCTCGAAAAACAAAGATCCCAATCAGGCTATCACAGTAACATCAAACTCATGGAAAAATTACATAGTACAACGCATTTGGACATAGTACAAGTCTGACCCTTCTTGGAATGCACATGCACTCTAAATCCTGGAAGAGGTAATGGATGTCCTTTTGAAACGCATGTCTTCTCGGTGAGGCCGAAAGGCAAAAAAAAAAAAACTCAATCGCTGGATCATGCGAAGCATTTTCGTCTCTACAAATGTAGAAATAACGTCAGTTGACCACTATGAACATGTGTAAGAAGAATGCATTTTTATATTCCTCAAGTGAGATCCTCACCCATCTCTCAACTTCTGATGCTGATTCAGAAAGTCTCCTCTTAAGAATAGACTTCTCTGCTTCACAACTCTCTGCATCAATATCTGCATGCAAGTCAAAAACAATTGAGGCTGAACTGTGCACCTTCAGATTTTAAATGAACAAATATCTGTGACATAAAGCTAGCTCACAAAAGAGAATACCAAAAGACAACTTACAGTTATGAATTGTCACTCAACTATGGATGTACAGACAGAATACTAGAGGCAAACAGATGATAGTGCAACATGGAACATGCCAATTTTATTACGACCTTGCTGGCCTAAAGTTTTAGTACTCAAATATGGTGGTGATCTAGTCAGCAGTGGGATAACCATGTATTACCTCTGAAGCAAGAGAAAGAAATGGCAGGTTCTATTGTGGACTCTGGTTAGGAAAAGCAATCAGTATAGGTAGTGGCACTGCTGGCATTATGTCCGCAAAGGAGAGAAAAGCTGGTACCAGAGAATTGGGGATAACTAGGAGTCCAAGTCAGAGAGAGAATCAGCTAGCAGATTTGGTAGCAGGCCGCTCGCATTAGGGAAGTTGTAAACATTCTAGTTGCATTAGGTAAAGGTCAAGGGCAAATCATCCCATGTATAAGGATGTATTGTATCTCAGATTAGGAAGCAAGAACAATCAATCTTTCTCTCCAATTATTCTCTCCAAACACCTTCAAGTTATCTTCAGCATGGTAGTAATTACATTCTGGATCAAAGTTTACAGCAGGTTCTGATACATGAAAATACACATGTCATAGCTAAAGTGCTGAATAGATTTTGTACTAGGGCTAGGGAGAAGCTCTCAGCCCTGGAAGCAAAGATAGAAGAGTTATTTTTCAAACTCTAGCTTGCAATATTCCACATAGGGGGGTCCTCTTTAGAGCATCTCCAGCCGTTGTGCCCCCAAGAGGCACATTTTCAGCCTCCTGGGGTTGCCCTTGGGTGGAAAAAATTTCCAGTCGTCCCCCCAACTGCGGTGCTATGCTTCCTACTCTGCGTGGTCGGGCTGGCCATGGTCGCGCGCTGGTCCCTGCTCTGCAACCCCTCCGCCTTCTCTGTCGACGGGCCGGCAGCCAAAGCGCCGTGTGGTGGCCTCGAGAAGAAGGTGCTACAGTCGCTGCCGACCGGGTCGTGGAGGCTGGAACAGAGGGAGGTGGACGAGGAGGAGGGGGAGCGGCCGGAGTGCGCCATCTGCCTGGCGGAGTTCGCGCGCAGCGACGTGGCGCCCCGGACCCCGTGCCGGAGCTCCGCCCCGGCCACGCACAGGCGGGCGCGGGCGAGCGCCGCCCCGGCCAAGCACAGGCGAGTTTCGTGCCCCGCTCCCTCGCCCCGTGTCCGGTCCCTCGAGCCGCCCCCTGCAGCACGCAGCCGACCCGGCCCTGGAGCTCGTCCCTGCCGGCCGACGAGGCCGACATCATCTGGGGCGCCGGCGTCGTCCCCGCAGGCCGAACCGTTCGGGCGGGCCCGTGCCTACGCCGCGCCCGCGCCCGCGCACCGCGAGCTCGCCCGTGTCGGAAGAGCATGAAGAGCGGCAGCGGCGAGCAGGAAGAGCAGGGCGCGGGCGGCCTGCGCCGCGTCCGCACACCGCGAGCTCGCCCTCAGCGGCAGTGGCGAGCAGGAAGATCCGGCTCGACCTCAGCACAGGCACCGGCGCGCGCGGCGCCCCGGCCGTGACTCCAAGGAGTCCCTAGCTGGGCCTCCTTGGACGACCTCCTTGGCACGCGGCGTGCGGTGTGCGGCGTCGACGACCTCCTCGGCGCGCGAGGAGCGAGCAGAGCAGGCACCAGCCGCGGGTCGGCGCAGAGGCCGGAGCTCGGGAGGGCGGGAGGCGGTGTTGGGGCGGGAGCCTGACGAGGGCGGCGCGCGGCGGACCGGCGGGGACCGGAGTGGACGAGTGGGGGCGCGGACGAGCTCTTCCTCGGCGCGAGCGATGGAGAGAGAAGAGAGCTTGTTTTTTCTTGCATGCTGCATGTGGTGGGCCTACGCAGGAGAAGGAGAGAGGCTGGCAGTGGGCCTTGCAGCAGCTAAATATAGCGCCGGCGCCCCCAGCTGACCCCCAGCTTTCTGGGTTTCTCTTGCCAGCGCCGGTCGTAGTTTTCGCTAATACCGGCGCAAAACGAGCCTGTGGGGGTGCGGCTGGGACCGTTTTTGACCGCCGGCGCTGAAAAAATGCTCCTGGGGGGCTTCCCGGGGGGCCTAGTGGAGATGCTCTTAGACAGAGGCCTAACAATCCAATCTAAGAGGTCATAGATCTTATCCCTAATTGCCTTATCACAAGCTAAAGGATATCTTCTTTATTTAAAGGATAGATAGACTATCTAAGATAGAGGTTGGGGATCTCTTCCCATAATTTGTAGCTGCCATGGTAGGGCCATGTACTCCGATACATAACACCTTGGTAGCAGGGAAATCATGCAGATACTTTTTCTTTAGATCAGAAATTCAATATTATACTTTTGTGTATCATACAGATTAATATTTCATTACTGCTATTTTACTAGGCATAGGTCAAACCTTTTAACACCTAATATTTTCACATGTTAGTGTTGCTTCATCAGCAATCACCCTAGAATGAAAAATGTAGACGGGTAGGGGTCTAAAATTCTACTTAACTAGATGATACCCCTCGTGTTGCCATGGAATTGGATATATAGTTTCTAAATACTCTGTAGAATACTAATTCAGTCCATAAGATTCAAACAATGTGATAGATTTCGACATAAACATAAAATATTAACATGAAAAGTTGTGCGTGTTACAATTAAATGCAATGTGATTTAAAACCTACTTAGAATGCACTTATGCATGTTTCATGGTAGAGGATTCTCATGCGTAGATCAGGCAGATGCTAGTGGATCAAGCTAGTAAATCTATCGGCTACAACAATTTTGATTATGTGGAAACATGCATGTTGAGATAATTAGAATTAATGGGGATCACTCTCTTAGGTATATATACTATAGGATTAGCTATAGAACCTTCATATTGACATCTATTGAACTACCAGAGAAAAAAAATACTTCCAATGATAGAGAAGATCAACTCAATATGTAAACATCAATATGTAAACATCACATGTATTTCATTAATGAATTGTCTAACCATCTAAAGGGCATGCGGTGCAACACTCTAACTATCATTGTTTTGCTTTGCATATATGCTAGTGTATTTTGTTTGTGGTAATGATGTTCAAGATACAGAAAGTAAAACATAAAAGGGGGAAGAAACAAGGAACTTTCAGTTGTTACCATAATAGTATGTCGACAGAATCTCAATGCGCTCAATTGGCTGAAAATGGAATAAATACATAAATACGGTGCAATTTAGCATGTGGAAGAATTCAAATATTTAACATGTCACTGGAGAGGTAAATAAGGCGGAACAGATTGCCCACACATAGGACTGGCATTGCCAGATACATACCATTACAAAAATGCCTTCTTTATGGGTTGGCAGGTGCTCTAGTTTTCTTAATGTATCGTCACCCTTAGTCACCCTCCCAAATACAGCATACTGAAAATCATTAGGCATCAATCTCCATTCAGTTACTTAACTGACATTGAATATGAGTCTTTTCAAAAAATGCTAAATACCTGGCCATCAAGGTGGGGAGCATCACCAAGGAGGATAGAAAAGGAAGAGGAGGCACTGTCTGGATCAGAATACCTTGCAGAGGGGAAGAATAAGTAAATATCATAAGCTCATAAAATGTAATTGCAGATACAAAGCAGCTTCTTTTTTGTGCAGGGCATACGTGATCATATTTATGAATGAATCTATGAATGTTTTTCAGAATTTTTTAAGATACATAATTAGCTAAACCCTAGACTCAAGCACCCACCCTTGCATGTACAATATCCACTCTGAATAAGGTTATACATTGCATTCATCTGGAGTTGTACGGGACGACAAAAGGAACTATGGAAAATCATATGAACCAATGCATACAGAAAGATGCTACATGATATTATGGTTTAGGCCAGAACCAGATGGTTTGATAAGACAGGTTTCTGCCGAAACTTCACAGGGAGTACCTTCCCATTGAGAGAATTCCTCTGACATGCTTGACAGTACTAAATTCACCAACAATTGATTTCTCTGCCTGTTGTTCCTGCTCTTTATTCATAGGGGCTTTTCTACCTCCCATGACATCGGCAACTTGCGCAACGAAACCCTTGTCAACCTGCAACCAGTAATGAATGTGCATGCATATGATAAAAAGTAGTCCATAAAAAAATTGTGTCAGCAAAGTTATCAAATTTATTCATACCCGGAAGAAGTGATTTGTATTATAGCATCCAAGCTGCACAAGTTTAAAAATGTGTTCAACTGTCTTAGGTGCAACATGAGGAAAGAAGCCGAATTCAATGTCACCATGATTTAACTGCAGGTACAATTGCAATACAAGTAGGTGATGTCAGTAAGAAAATTGATTAGCATACTACATTTGAGGATTGACTGGGTCATATAAAGGAACATAAGTACCAACAGATATAGAAGAACATAAAAAACGAAGTTCTTGCAAAGCACAAAAAACAAAACTAGGTATGCTACACAACAATGCAAATAAACTATCTGATCCAATTTGTGCCATTACAGCCGTATCATCTAGCAGCTGGAGTAGTTAGGTGTATTCGGCCAATAGGAGTAACCGATTAAATCAGAATTTTGACGAGAAATATGCAGCAGTTCACTCACCAATCCTAGATTCCTAGTATACAAATGTTGCAATCCTCTCACTCTTAACTCCAATACACTCTGGCCGTACCACCCATGCTAAACCAATTCCACAACGAATCTTTGTAGAAATACAGCAGCGGCTCGGAAATTCCCGCTAAGATCCATACTCGCGATTCACAAATCGGTCGACAAGTTTCTAAAAAAGAAAAGCAAATTCGTCGACAGATAAAGAGGATTTAATCTAGAAAAACCAATTCCGGGATATTTTTCCTCCCACAAACGCTATAATAGGCCGCTCAATTTGCAGGAGTTCAAGGCGAAACACCTGGGTGCGAATCTCACGACGGTAAGAGCAGAAACAGGAACAGGAATCAAGATCATGGGGGAGGACCTGGAAGACGACGCGGGCGGATCCGAGGTTGGGATCCGAGGCGTAATAAGTGGAAGCGCCGGCAGTCGAAGCGGCCGTGACGAGGAAAAGCAGAGCGGCGGCGATGTGCCAGAACAAACCCGCCATTTTTCTTTTCTCCTCCATTTCTTTTTTGGTGTCCGCTGGTTTAGCTGCAGGAGGGGAGAGCGCCTTCTGAGGGGCGATTTGATTATTTGCCACCGTTTACTTTGGTCTTTGATATTTTGCCACAGATTACATTGAAATTGATCAGGTGCCACCCCTTAGTTTGCACTTTGTTCTTTTGCCACTTGTGTACACAAAAATAATCTTTGCAAAGGAGAAATAACTTAAGTGGACAAAACAGAGGACACTTTTGCCCTTTTACCTCTTTGACTAAAACACAGAGTCTGAACTCTAGCTCTTGCTCACTCCTGACACACAGACGCCACCGCTGCCGTCGCCCTGCTGCTCCCCGGAGGGCCCTGCTGCCCCGCCACCACCTCTCCCTCTTGCTCCCCTTGCATCTCCTCGCCTCTCCCTGCTGCTCATGGCGAGCTGCTCTTGCCGACCGCAGATGCTCCCCGTCTCAACGCCTCTCCCTGCTGCTCAAGGCGAGCTGCTCTTGCCGGCCACCGCTTCTCCCCGTCTCAACGCCTCTCCCTGCTGCTCACGGCTTGCTGCTTTTGCCGGCCGCCGCTGCTCCCATTCTGAACGTGCTGCTGCTGCTGCTCGAAGGACTAGTCAGTGCTGCACCTCTTCCCTGTCCCTTCTGATGCAAACATTGGCAAATGGTCAAACTAGCTGATCTGAAACTTGAAATGCATGGAAACGTTGAATCTTTGATCCAAATAAGTTGAAAATTTTCCAGAATAGTTAGAATTTCATTGTTGAATTTCTGTAATTTTTTGAAATTTTTTCGAGAACTTTTCAAAATTTCATCAAAATTTACAACTGAAAAATTGAATTTAAATTTCCTCCAAAATGGCTCATCCAAATGAGCTCAAATTATACCAGAATAGTCGCACATATATGGTTGTTTTTTTTTGAAATTATTTCAATTTTTTCTGGGTTGTTCAAAAAAAAGTTCAAAATTTGGGCATCGTTTTGGCCTAATTTGGACAACATTTTGGTTGTTTTTCTAACTTCTCACAAAATTTATGCACAAATGTTCCAAAATATAACATATCTTTTCAGATGAACATATTCATGTACCATCACACAATCTGAACACAATATAGCTTAAAACATATATTTCACATGTCCATACATCATCCATTTTCATACATCATCTAACATAAGGCTGTGATGTTGCACAAATTAGTAGGGGCTGCCAAGTCTGGCATATTACAACCAAAAACATAAGGCAATAATTGGTGCCATGTTGCACACAAAGTAATGGGTGCCAAGTCTGACATACTACAACCAAAAGCATAGAGAACATAGAAGATGATGCACAACACTAGATCTTCCTTCTCTTCGGGGTCAACTTCCTAGCTTTCGAGGTTGAGGCCATGTCATATGCCATCGTGGTGTCCTTCACAATTGGGGTAGGTTGCTGCGATGCCTCATCAGCCAATGCCATAGCCAACATCCTGCATGTGTTGAGAAATATAAGATTTGGAAGGAAAAATTAACATTACAAAGAACAGTTGATGTGTTTACCTTCTAGTCACAGGATTGGGACTACCTTGAAGATTCAGTGGCATAGTGATCGTGTGCCTATTGGGAGTCACAACAACTTCAAGTTGTGGTGCTGCATGTGTTGCCTCATCAGCTCACATGTCGCAAGTTTTCACGACATGTCGCAAGTTGTATTTACTTGTGTCCCTCACCTCACAACTTGCAACTCCAGATTTCCCAACTTTCAAATGTTTAAGTCCCCTTGTCCTATTATGAATTTGTTGGATGATGGCTGGAATAATTTTTCCTTTCAGTTTCATTCCAATCTTTCTCCTTTTCTCATGAAGTTTCATGACTAGCTCTCTAAGAGTGTCAGCTAGCTCATCAGGTGGCAAATCTTTGTAATCTTTAATCCAACCATTAAAAGACTCGGCAAGGTTATAGTTGATGTAATCACATTTAATGGAGGGGTCAAACATGCATCTCATCCATTTTAAGTTGTGGTACCTTGAAAGATATTCATGCACATCAGGTGCTTCTGCTAGGATTTTATTCATGTGGTAGTTAAAAACTTATGGCTTATATGCCCTAGCAGCTGGCCACATTCTGCCAAACACATCTCCTTGGAACTTTTTAGAGAAGTTAGCCATGAGATGCCTAAAACACTCCCTTTGATCTGCATGAGGGAATATTTTTTGACTGCATTCTCTAAACCTTTACATGCATCTATGCATATAGCTAGAGGGGAAACATGACCTAATGCCTTGTTGAGTTGTGACATGAACCATGTCCAATTTTCGTCGGCTTTACCATCAATGAATGCAAATGCTACAGGATACATCCAATTATGCCCATCTAATGCTGTACAAGCGGCTAAGTGACCTCTCCATTTAGCGATAAGTGCAGTTGAGTCTATACTAAGACATGGTCTACAACCAGCTTTAAAGCCATCAATGCAAGGTTTAAGAGCCATAAAGAATCGGTTAAAGTGAACTATACCGTGAACCATCTTCATATCCACCTCTACAATGTTGCCTGGGGATCTCTTCTCAACTTCCGCTTCGAAGTTAAACAAATATTGAAAACTTTGCCTCATGCTACCATAAATCTCTTTCTGTGCTATATCTTTGCCTTTCCACACTGTATGATAGTCAGTGGTAGTGCCATATGTATCTTGCAAATTCTCCAACAACTCTTTGCATCCAATTGTAGGGTCACTCTGTATAAGGGGTACGGTCCTCTGTGCTACCCATCCTTGAGATGTCATGCTGTTTTTTATCCTACCGGTAGAGGAGCACTTGTGCTTCACAGAAATCTTGGTAACCTGCAATACAATAGGAAGCCCATCAGATCATAGTATAAACATTGAAAAAACAGCAACAATAACAATGCTTAAAAGCCCATCACAACATAGGATAAACATAGAAAAAACATCAACAATACTTAAAAAAACCTTAGTACCCTTATGCTTTGTCCATCAGTCCTCACTCTGGCTGTAATCCTCCATGGACAACCCTTGGCTCTACATTTGCCAAGATATCTTTTCTTATCAGTCTTATATCCCCAAATGTCGATCTCCCTTTTAATTCCATATTGTCTGATAGCCATCCTAAAATCTTTCATTGAAGGAAACAAAGCACCAAGATACATCTGCGAGTTCTCTTTGTCATATGCAATCTCCTCATCTGGTGGCACACTATCATCCACGGTAATGGCAGCCTCAATGAAAAGCTGACGGTCCTCCTCATCGGCCATGTAAACTTCCTCACTAGGTGGAGAAGGTGGTGGCTCAGGGACCGCCTCATCGTTGATACCAAGAAGATCGCACATATTCTCTTCGGTTATGGGAATGTCGACATCGTTAATACCAAGAGGATCGCACATATTGTCTTCTTCAGTTATGGGAGGAGCTATCTCAATCAAGCTCCAATCTATGAGTGGTTCTTCCTGATTAACCACGGAGGACTCACATCTCTCAGTACTATCAACCACATCAAAAACAGTTTGAGACTGCATTGTGGCTGGGTGGTCAACATCATCCGGTGAAAACTCCACATCATTAGGAAAAACTCTATATTGACTACCCATTGTCTGTGCCATCTCGAAAGCTGACAAGTTTGAATTGTCAACAACCACAGAGGAGCTAGCACTGCATTCTATAGATTTGTTAGTTGTCTTTTTTGGAGCAGCTGGCTTTTTGGGAGCGCGCGGCTGTTTGGGAGCACGCGGCTGTTTGGGAGCAGCTGGCTGTTTTGGAGCCCTCTTTCCTACTTTCTTTGCATTGGGTGCCTCCAATGTAACAACCTCAGCTAACAGAAATGATTTCTTGGCCTCAAAGTCCCAATGATTGCCAATAAAGTGTGAATTCAGTTGCTGACCATTAAGTACAAGATCAACTATACTCTCAACGGTGTCTAATGCAAACAACTGCACCTCCTGGCCTATCCCCATTTTGATATGTTCTGCCACAGCTTCATTGAAGCTAACCCATGACAATACCAGAAATGTTGAAATCAAACACAACATCATGCTTGTCAACAACTTGCTTGCTTCCATCATCAAGCTTGTAGACATAACTAGCTACTCTAATAGGTAATGTGAACACCAACGGCGGCGGAGGCGGCCTAACCGACAATGACCAATAACGAACAACATACTATTGAGTTAGTGTCTACTCGATGTGGTACTGGACAATGAGCACCAAAAGAATCTACTTTGCTTTCTCACCTCTGCTCGGGAACAAACAAAAGAGGAAAATCGAAGCCGTCTCCAACGACGTGGTCACCCCTCTCCGTTTCATCCATCTCCAACACCTAGCTCATCTGAATTGTGGTCTGCAACAACAAGCAATCATGAAATTAGCTCATCTGAATTGGGTGTTTCTAACTTGATTGTGTCTGTCTTCTTGCACTGGGGCGCTCCAGTCTTTCCTCGGCCTGTGGTCATTCCCAAGCAGCAGCGGCGACCCACACAGCAGAGGCAGCGGCTATAGGCCACAAGCAGCGGCAGCGGCTCACACTGCAGAGGTGGCGGCATAAGCTGCAGCAGCACATAGCTGCGGCATCAGCAGCACCAGCACATAGCGGCGGCGCCGAGAATCACGGGTGCAACGCAGCCGGCCGCCGCCGCTCCGCGTGCTGGTCACCCTAACCCCTAGGTGGCCAGGGAGAGGAGTGGGAGAGAGGGAGGGAGCGGGAGAGAGAGACTCACCTCCTGGCAGGGATGTAGCCACCGCCGCTGAGTACCACCACCAGGTCCAGTCGCCGCCGCCGAGTCACGTCCAGTAGCCGCCGCCGTCTCCTGTGCGAGAGACGAGATGAGGATGAGAACGAGAACAAGGACCAAAAGCTCTCGAGCGATTCCAGGTCAATTGATTGGCAAGGGTACTTTGGTATTTTTTCGCGGGACCCATTTGCCAGAGGGTAAATTAGCAAACTGCCAGGTAAAGGGTGTCATCGTATCAATTACAAAGTAATGGAGGGCAAATCATCAACATACAAAATAAGTAGTGGCAAAAAATCAAATCCGAATCCCCGTTCTTTTTGGAAAGAGTGAAGTCTGATTGTTTGGATGTGAACCCTCATCTTCGAATCCCCGTGTACTTATTGATCCCGGTTAACCTCGACACTTAATCCTATATGAAACAGTTTCACGCATCGAGAAAAGATCCATTCGGGCTGAGATCTTGTTAGGCCCCCTTTGTTTGGGCTACAGATTCCTGAGAATCACTTTGCTATGAATTCCTGAGAATCAGCTATGGCTCTGGATTCCTGAGAATCAGAATCTGACTGTTTGTTTACCCTGTTGTTTGTCAGCTTTAGCAGTTGTGGGTGTTGTGAAATGTCAGTAACGCCCTCGACTGCTGACTATGATGTTTATATGCAGATCAAAGCACAAGTTATATGTTTTGACTTGATAAAATGAGAACTAGCACAAAAACACAATATATAAAATATATTTATCTAGAAATGACATGATGGTATGAATATATCATCCGACACAAACATAGGAAAAGTAACATCCAAAAAAAGAATCAACCCTCGTAGGGTAATTTAAAGAACATTCAGCATGGAATCAAGGTCTATTACTAATCTGAACAATTACTAACCTATTACTAAATCTGAACAATTACATTTTTTGGGACTGGACAATTACGTTTTCTCCTCACAGGAAGGAGATGGGGCAGAGCTGGTGCAGTCAGGGAGGACGTGGAGACGGGGGGCAAGTGGGACCTCCGGCGTGGTGCAGCTGGAGCTCCGGCGTGGTGCGTGGGCCGGCGACGTGGCTGGCGAAGGGGCCGGTGACAGGGTGGCGACGGGGCCGGTGACGGGGCGGGGGAGGGCCGGCGACGGGGCTTGCGAAGGTGGCGGCGGGCGAACCCTAGAGAGCCATCGACGGGGTTGTTCGGTGTGGATGAGATGCGAACTTTTTTTTGAGATTCAATGCAATTGCATTAAACAGTAAGCGAAGCAAAATCGCTTGCCACTAAAGCGGATACACATGGGTCAGACCCATCAGTTAGAGCAAGTATAATAGTCCTACTCAGCAGGCTACAAGCGATTCCACATCAGCAAACATCTGAGCTGGAGGAGAGTAAAGACAGGAGAGAGAAAGAAGCGAGCGCTTCGTCAATCGCTCGGCTGCAGTACAAGGCGCGAGGACGTTACGCCCGCTTGCAGCCGGTAGCTGGCGCTAGCAAGGCTGCTCCCGATTCCCTCTGTCCCACCATCCAATCAACTACTCTTTCTTTTTTCCTCTTGCATGTATAGACATTAATTACTCTAGTCATCCAACAGCTGGTATAGAGCCAACGTTATTAGATGAGACTACTTGTACACCGGCTATTGCTGAGATGGCACCGATATAGAGCCAGCAGCGGGCGATTCTATTAGCCATGCTCTTACACTGTTTGGCACCCCGGCCATCAGCAAGCCCTTCGTCGCAAGGGTGTGCGCTACTTGATTACAGGTTCTAGAGCAGTGCACAATCTTGTACTCAATGAAATTACACAAGATGAAAACTTTCAAACGGTCAGCTACAACACCTAGGCAAGAGAGATCAACACTAGTATCATCCAACGCTTCCTTCAGCAGCAGAGCATTAGTTTCCAAGTAGACTCTGCCAATTCCCAAGTCTGACACCAAGTGAAGAGCAGCTTCAGTAGCTAGCATCTCGGAATGTAGCGGGTTTAGTAAGTTTGGCAGGAAGCCAGCAGAACACGCCATCGCCTCACCCATATGATCCCTGAACACAGCCCCCCAGCCTCCATTTGCAGTCGTTTGGTTTGAAAGAGCCATCGATGTTAATTTTAATCCACTCAGCCCGCGGTGGTTTCCATCGCTGCTTTGGACTCGGCCCATAATTCATTGGTTCCAGCTGGATGTCTTGAAACTCGCTCGTCTAATGCTCTATAATCCAAGCAAGCTCTTCGTTTCATCTTCCTTTCCCTCCTTCTCTGTGATTATTGCGCTGACGCCACCAATTCCACATGAGAGTGGCAATAAGGGCTTGCTTCTCCCCAGCAAGATTTGTCAATTTATCCATCATTGTTAAAGCTGTGCTCTGATCCATAAGCACCAGTCTTTCCTCCTCCAGCCCGCACAACCTCCATATCTCCTTAACTTGTTTGCATTTGAAGAGCATATGGCCCTCGTCCTCCCCATTGGCTTGACAAACAGGGCACCGCATGGAGATATTCAGTCCTCTTCTTCGCAGGTTTACGCAAACAGCCATCGAGTTGTGAGTCAACCTCCACATAAAATGTTTTATCTTACCTGGGACCGTCATCCGCCAGATCTTCTTCCAACGGAACACTTTTTTCGCTCCCTCAGCCCCCGAAGCAACACCTCTCAGCCCCTCCATGTTTTTATCATGCATATGCACCCAATATGCAGATTTGACAGAGAATTTGCCCCTCCTTTCAAAGTGCCAGGCCGGCAGATCTTCCAGCTCACAATTTGTGGGGATTGCCAATATCCAGGAGGTATCTTCTGCATTGAAGGTGGCCCTAACCAGTTCTTCATCCCATGAACCAGTAGCCGGGTTGATAAGCTCTCCGACCTTGACATAATGTTTGTGCCCCTTGGTGTAGCTCGCCGCCTAGTTGTTCCCCTAGGTATCCATGGATCCTTCCACATATTGATTACCTATCCACCTCCAACTCGCCAGATGAGCCCCTTCTTTAGAATTTTGATTCCTTGTAAAATACTCCTCCAGGTGTAGGACATATTGCTCGTTTCCTCCACACTCAGCAAATTCCCATCGGGGAAATATTTAGCCCCCAAGACCCGCGCGGATAGAGACTCTGGTTGTTTGCAGCATTCTCCATCCTTGTCTCGCGAGCATAGACATGTTGAAGTTGTGGATGTCGCGGAACCCCAGCCCCCCCTCAATCTTTGGCTTTACCATCTTCTCCCAACTCAGCCAATGAATCTTATTGGATTTATCCTGCTGGCTCCACCAGTATTTACACACCAAGGTGCTGATTTCCTCACAGATGGTCTTCGTCAAGTCAAAGCATGACATAGTAAAGGTGGGTATCGCCTGCGCCACCGCCTTAATCAAGAGTTCTTTTCCCATCCGAGAGAGCAGCTTCTCCTGCCATCCACTAATTCTTTGCAGAATCCTCTCAATTATGTGCCTGAAAGTCTTGGTTCTTGATTTGCCCACATGAATTGGCATGCCCAGATATCTTTCATTCAGTGCCTCCTTCTCAATCCCCAGAGTGCACATCACATCCTTCTTATCCTTTGCCTTCACATTACCACTAAATAAAGCAGCAGATTTATCTTTGTTTATGGTTTGGCCCGAGCTTGTCTCATAAACCTGCAATATACGTTGGATCTGCTCCGCACTCTCTTTATTTGCCTTGAAGAGTATGAGGGAATCATCGGCAAACAGCAGATGGGAAATGCTAGGGGCATTCGAGAACACCTTAATCCCCTGGATCAGGTTGTTCTACTCAGCTTTTGTTAGTGAACACGAGAAAGCTTCCGCACACAACAAAAAGAGATAAGGAGACAGCGGGTCCCCCTGTCTCAGCCCCCTCTCAGGTAACACTTCCTCGGTGAGATCACCATTAATCTCGATGCGATACTTTACTATCCTCACACACTTCATAATCAGCCCCACAAACCTCCGATGGAAACCCATTTTAACCATCATAGCTTCCAAGAAATGCCATTCAACCCGGTCATACGCCTTGCTCATATCCAATTTCACCGTAGCATAGGCCTCCTTCCCACTTATTTTGTTGCGCATATAGTGGATAACCTCATAAGCGAGCAGCACATTGTCAGTCAGGAGCCTACCCGGCACAAAGGCACTCTGATTCGGAGAGATGATCTTGGGCAAGATCACTTTCAACCTCTTTGAGTGAATCTTAGATATGATCTTATATACCACATTACAAAGGCTTATTGGTATCAGATTCTTGATACAGTCCGGGTTCTTCACCTTGGGGATCAGCGTGATGGACATGTTGTTCCAGTCAGTTGGCATAGGCCCCCCATTCAAAAAGGCTAGCACTTCCTGTGTAATTTTGTCACCCACACCCACCCAGTAGTGCTTGTAAAAAATTGCTGGCATACCATCCTCCCCTGGCGCCTTTAAGTCCCCAATGTCCCTCAGGGCCGCCTTGACCTCATCAGCACTAAACTCTGCCATTAGGCCAGAGTTCATCTCCCTTGTTACCCTGCTCTCCACAGAATTCAGAACCTCATCATGATTTGTTATGCCCTCTGACCTGAACAGCTGCGCAAAATATTTAGTGATAACCTCCTTCTTTTCCTCCTCTTTCACCGCCCAGCTCCCATCTTCATGCCTCAGCTTCCCTATCCTATTAGTTCTCCTTCGCTCTTTAACACTCGCATGAAAAAACGAGGTGTTTCTGTCCCCCTTCCTCAACCAGGTCATGTGTGCACGCTGCTTATAGTAGGTGTTTAGTTGCTCCTCCAGCCTGTCCACTCTATAACGTGCCACTTCCTCCCCTGCCACCTTCTCCTTACTCACCGGCATATGCCTCCATCTCTCCACTTCTTTCCTTGCTTTCTTCAGCCTTTTCTCCAAGCCACCCAAAATGTTTCCACTCCAATCTTGAAGCTTCCCCGCCACCTGCTTCAGCCTCTCCCTAACACACCGACCACCCTTTGCCATTGTGTGACACCATGCCTCCTTCACTAGTTGATCACACTGCTGCTCCTCCAGCCAACACGCCTCAAACTTAAACTTGTGACTCCCACCTCCTCTCCCTCCCTCTCTTGTTGCTCCCTCCCCCTCAGTTTTCTCTGTTGTGATGACAATGGGCCTGTGGTCCGAGTGTCTAGGATCACCATTCACTACCTTGATGTTGGGGAACGCAGTAATTTCAAAAAAAATCCTACGCACACGCAAGATCATGATGATGCATAGCAATGAGAGGGGAGGGTGTAGTCCACGTACCCTCGTAGACCATAAGCGGAAGCGTTATGACAATGCGGTTGATGTAGTCGTACGTCTTCACGATCCGACCGATCCTAGTACCGAAAGTATGGCACCTCCGCGATCTGCACACATTCGGCTCGGTAACGTCACACGAACTCTTGATCCAGCTGAGTGTCGAGGGAGAGCTTCGTCACCACGACGGCATGATGACGGTGATGATGAAGCTACCGGCGCAGGGCTTCGCCTAAGCACTGCAACGATATGACCGAGGTGGATTATGGTGGAGGGGGCACCAAACACGGCTAAGAGATCAATGATCAACTTGTGTGTCTATGGGATGCCCCCCTCCCCCGTATATAAAGGAGTGGAGGAGGGGGAGGGCCGGCCCTCTATGGCGCGCCCTGGAGGAGTCCTGCTCCCACCGGGAGTAGGATTTCCCCCTTCCCTAGTTGGACTAGGAGAGAAGGAAGGGGGAGAGAGGGAGGAAGGAAAGGGGGCGCCCCCTTCCTAGTCCAATTCGGACCAGAGGGGGAGGGGGCGCGCGGCCTGCCCTGGCTGCCCCTCTCTCTCCACTAAAGCCCATTAGGGCCCATATACTCCCCGGGGGGTTCCGGTAACCCCCCGGTACTCCGGTATATGCCCGAACTCTCGAAACCTTTCCGATGTCCAAACATAGTCATCCAATATATCGATGTTTATGTCTCGACCATTTCAAGACTCCTCGTCTTGTCCGTGATCATATCCGGGACTCCGAACTACCTTCGATACATCAAAACACATAAACTCATAATACCAATCGTCACCGAATGTTAAGCGTGCGGACCCTACGGGTTCGAGAACTATGTAGACATTACCGAGACTCATCTCCGGTCAATAACCAATAGCGGAACCTGGATGCTCATATTGGTTCCTACATATTCTACGAAGATCTTTATCGGTCAAACCGCATAACAACATACGTTGTTCCCTTTGTCATCGGTATGTTACTTGCCCGAGATTTGATCATCGGTATCTCAATACCTAGTTCAATCTCGTTACCGGCAAGTCTCTTTACTCATTCCGCAATGCATCATCCCGTAACTAACTCATTAGTCACATTGCTTGCAAGGCTTATAGTGATGTGCATTACCGAGAGGGCCCAGAGATACGTCTCCGACAATCGGAGTGACAAATCCTAATCTCGATCTATGCCAACTCAACAAACACCATTGGAGACACCTGTAGAGCATCTTTATAATCTCCTAGTTACGTTGTGACGTTTGATAGCACACAAAGTGTTCCTCCGGTATTCGGGAGTTGCATAATCTCATAGTCATAGGAACATGTATAAGTCATGAAGAAAGCAATAGCAACATACTAAACGATCAAGTGCTAAGCTAACGGAATGGGTCAAGTCAATCACATTATTCTCTAATGATGTGATCCCGTTCATCAAATGACAACTCATGTCTATGGCTAGGAAACTTAACCATCTTTGATTAACGAGCTAGTCAAGTAGAGGCATACTAGTGACACTCTGTTTGTCTATGTATTCACACATGTACTAAGTTTCCGGTTAATACAATTCTAGCATGAATAATAAACATTTATCATGAAATAAGGAAATAAATAATAACTTTATTATTTCCTCTAGGGCATATTTCCTTCAGTCTCCCACTTGCACTAGAGTCAATAATCTAGATCACATCACCATGTGATTAACACCAATAGTTCACATCACCATGTGATTAACACCCATAGTTCACGTCGCCATGTGACCAACATCCAAAGGGTTTACTAGAGTCAATAATCTAGTTCACATCGCCATGTGATTAACACCCAAAGAGTACTAAGGTGTGATCATGTTTTTCTTGTGAGAGAAGTTTAGTCAACGGGTCTACCACATTCAGATCCATATGTATTTTGCAAATTCTATGTCTACAATGCTCTGCACGGAGCTACTCTAGCTAATTGCTCCCACTTTCAATATGTATCCAGATTGAGACTTAGAGTCATCCGGATCAGTGTCAAAGCTTGCATCAACGTAACCCTTTACAACGAACTTTTTGTCACCTCCATAATCGAGAAACATATCCTTATTCTACTAAGGATAATTTTGACCGCTGTCCAGTGATCCACTCCTAGATCACTATTGTACCCTCTTGCCAAACTCATGGTGAGGTACACAATAGGTCTGGTACATAGCATAGCATACTTCATAGGACCTATGACTGAGGCATAGGAATGACTTTTCATTCTCTTTCTATTTTCGGCCGTGGTCGGGTTTTGAGTCTTTACTCAATTTCGCAACTTGCAATACAGGCAAGAACTCCTTCTTTGACTGTTCCATTTTGAACTACTTCAAAATCTTGTCAATGTATGTACTCATTGAAAAAGCTTATCAAGCGTCTTGATCTATCTTTATAGATCTTGATGCTTAATATGTAAGCAGCTTCACCGAGGTCTTTCTTTGAAAAACTCCTTTCAAACACTCCTTTATGCTTTCCAGAAAATTCTACGTCATTTCCGATCAACAATATGTCATTCACATATACTTATCAGAAAGGCTGTAGTGCTCCCACTCACTTTCTTGTAAATACAGGTTTCACCGCAAGTCTGTATAAAACTATATGCTTTGATCAACTCATCAAAGCGTATATTCCAACTCCGAGATGCTTGCACCAGTCCATAGATGGATCGCTGGAGCTTGCACATTTTGTTAGCACCTTTAGGATTGACAAAACCTTCTGGTTGCATCATATATAACTCTTCTTTAATGAATCCATTAAGGAATGCAGTTTTGATATCCATTTTGCCAGATTTCATAAAATGCGGCAATTGCTAACATGATTTGGACAGACTTAAGCATCGATACGAGTGAGAAAATCTCATCGTAGTCAACACCTTGAACTTGTCGAAAACCTTTTTTTGACAATTCGAGCTTTGTAGATAGTATCACTACTTCAGCGTCCGTCTTCCTCTTGAAGATCCATTTATTCTTAATGGCTTGCCGATCATTGGGCAAGTCCCCCAAAGTCCACACTTTGTTCTCATACATGGATCCTATCTCAGATTTCATGGCCTCAAGCCATTTCGCAGAATCTGGGCTCATCATCGCTTCCTCATAGTTCATAGATTCGTCATGGTCTAGTAACATGACTTCCAGAACAGGATTACCATACCACTCTGGTGCGGACCGTACTCTGGTTGGCCTACGAGGTTTGGTAGTAACTTGACCTGAAGTTTCATGATCATCATCATTAGCTTCCTCACTAATTGGTGTAGGAATCACTAGAACTGATTTCTATGATGAACTACTTTCCAATTCGGGAGAAGGTACAATTACCTCTTCAAGTTCTACTTTCCTCCCACTCACTTCTTTCGAGAGAAACTCCTTCTCTAGAAAGGATCCATTCTTAGCAACGAATATCTTGCCTTTGGATCTGTGATAGAAGGTCTACCCAACAGTCTCCTTTGGGTATCCTATAAAGACATATTTCTCCGATTTGGGTTTGAGCTTATCAGGTTGAAGCTTTTTCACATAAGCATCACAGCCCCAAACTTTAAGAAACGACAACTTGGGTTTCTTGCCAAACCACAGTTCATAAGGTGTCGTCTCAACAAATTTAGATGGTGCCCTATTTAACGTGAATGCAGCCGTCTCTAAAGCATAACCCCAAAACGATAGCGCTAAATCAGTAAGAGACATCATAGATCGCACCATATCTAATAAAGTGCGGTTACGACGTTCGGACACACCATTACGTTGTGGTGTTCCGGGTGGCGTGAGTTGCGAAACTATTCCGCATTGTTTCAAATGAAGACCAAACTCGTAACTCAAATATTCTCCTCCACGATTAGATTGCAGAAACTTTATTTTCTTGTTACGATGATTTTCTACTTCACTCTGAAATTCTTTGAACTTTTCAAATGTTTCAGACTTGTGTTTCATCAAGTAGATATACCCATATCTGCTCAAATCATCTATGAAGGTCAGAAAATAACGATACCCACCGCGAGCCTCAACACTCATTGGATCGCATACATCAGTATGTATTATTTTCAATAAGTTAGTTTCTCACTCCATTGTTCCAGAGAACGGAGTCTTAGTCATCTTGCCCATGAGGCATGGTTCACAAGCATCAAGTGATTCATAATCAAGTGATTCCAAAAGCCCATCAGCATTGAGTTTCTTCATGCGCTTTACACCAATATGACCTAAACGGCAGTGCCACAAATAAATTGCACTATTATTATTAACTTTGCATTTTTTGGCTTCAATAGTATGAATATGTGTATCACTACGATCGAGATTCAATAAACCATTTATATTGAGTGTATGACCATAGAAGGTTTTATTCATGTAAATAGAACAACAATTATTCTTTGACTTAAATGAATAACCGTATTGCAATAAACATGATCCAATCATATTCATGCTCAACGCAAACACCAAATAACATTTATTTTAGGTTCAACACTAATCCCGAAGGTAAAGGGAGTGTGCGATGGTGATCTTATCAACCTTGGAATTACTTCCAACACACATCGTCACTTCGCCCTCAACTAGTTTCTGTTCACTTTGCAACTCCCGTTTCGAGTTACTACTCTTTAGCAACTGAACCAGTATCAAATACCGAGGGGTTGCTATAAACACTAGTAAAGTACACATCAATAACATGTATATCAAATATACCTTTGTTCACTTTGCCATCCTTCTTATCCGCCAAATGTTTGGGGTAGTTCCGATTCCAGTGACCATTCCCTTTGCAGTAGAAGCACTTAGTTTCAGGTTTAGGTCTAGCTTTGGGCTTCTTCATGGGAGTGACAACTTGCTTGCCATTCTTCTTGAAGTTCCCTTTCTTTTCCTTTGCCCTTTTCTTGAAACTAGTGGTCTTGTTAACCATCAACAATTGATGCTCTTTCTTGATTTCTACCTTCGCCGATTTCAGTATCGTGAAGAGCTCGGGAATCGTTTTTGTCATCTCTTGCATATTATAGTTCATCACAAAGTTCTAGTAACTTGGTGATAGTGACTAGAGAAATTTGTCAATTGCTATCTTATCTGGAAGATTAACTCCCACTTGATTCAAGCAACTAGTCGTCAACCCGTGCACTTGCACGGGCTAGCATTGTTGAATAAGTATATCGTGATGATTCATATACTATTTCAAAATAACACGTTATATTAGACCATTACATCTAAGCAAAGGAATGGAAAATATAAGAAAATTACTTAGATCCTCCAAAATGTTTGCAGCTATGAAGAGGAATGGCCAATATCAACAATTGATTATCAAAATATATAGTGCACTTCGGTAGAAACTTACTAATATTCTCTAAAGGGGTCCGGGCAAATACAATAGATGAAACTATGTACTTATGATTAGGTTTTAAGTCACATGTGCTTTTACAATGGAACTTCTTAATTCTAACATTCTAATATTGATAGTTTTATTTCTTTGATCCAGTACTCAACTTGACACGTGACAACCTATAAAAGGTCATGTTTGACCAAGTGTTTACACAAAAATATGAAGATAAACAATATCAATATATTCATCAGTAGATATATTTTCATAATATATTTATTCAATATTGTAGTTGTTTATATTTTCATGGAGTAATTTTAACATGCTCCCTCATATCCCCTCTTTTCACATGGGAGGTAAGAAGGTAAAAGTAAATCAGACCACTACATAATCAAATCAATGGTTCGGATCTAGTATGTACTCTTATCTCTCGTGTCAAAAGGGGAGGTAAGAGGGACCATGCTAAAATTTTCTATTTTCATAAAATACTTGGTCAAACATCAAAACAGTTGACTTTTAAATGAGTTCATATGCTATCTTTTGAGACCGAGGGAGGATGTAGAAATAGAGACCCATGCATGCATGCTTCAATTTCAATCATATGTAATGTGAGCCGATTTTCATAATATTTGAGTGACATAGTAGGCATATGAAACAACCATCCATGATCTACTACTGAATGGTCCATGAGCCACATGTTCCCAAATATAAATTTGCAAGTTGTTATATTTAAATGACAAAACGGGAATACAAAACAACAATACACCATCCAGTATTGAACTGGCCAAGATCCCTAATATAAATTTGGAAGTTGTTAATAATATATGTATATTAATATCATATACCTTGTTTCTTCTGAATCTGCTTTATTGCATGAAAATGCTATAGAATTTAATATTTGCAAGCATGAGGTAGCATGTGCCAGCTTAAAATACATGATCTGAAACATGACTCAGATATGAGAACGCCATATAGGTTCCACTTCTAATCAATTAATCCATTTAGATCACTTAACAAATGATCAACCACATCGATTATTATGGAGGGAAAGAGAAAGATCTGATGGACAACGTGGTTGTCTTTAATAAGCACGAAAAGAAAAGATACCATCAGATCTTAGGTAACCATCTCCTTATCCCACGAGCAGGCCTTTGCTCCTTCCTCCCGTATGTTCAGGAAGCTCTCCTAGATCGCTACTTCTGTTGCAAGCTATCGAGAAGCCAAGGTTCTAGGGTTTTGGATATCCTCGCTTAGCTAGCATCTGTGCCTCACGATCTGCCGCCAGATCCTCCTTGCAGGGGCGCTTTTGACACCACACGTGTTTATGCCATCACCGGTGGACGGCACCTTCTCTTCTATGTATGGATTATGCCTCTAGCCATACAGCGCCCGGCCTCCTAAAAGACATTGCTTCATCCGGAGAAGACCATCTGTAGAAAAATATTCGACATAGTGTGAGGTATGCAGTAACTGCCTGAAATATGCCAATCGCAATAATCATCCATAAATAACTACGTACATAATTTGTAAATATCTTGATGGTGACTGGTTACATGAGGTTTGTGCTACTATTTCCCCGCAAGCGGCCATGATGAATCTCCATGTATGTAGGAAACAAATTTGTATTGAAACTGTCAAGGAAACATATAGGGGCATCAATGTATTAGATATAAATTTATGTAATTATAAGTTCGATTTTCATGAACTACTCCCTCCGTTCCAAAATAAGCGACTCAAGCCACCGAACCATCAGATCTCTGTAAGGCAGCAGTCAATGGAAGCTGCAGAAACCAATACATCTATAAGAAAAGTAGCATCTAAATGTATCATATAAAGGAATTGAGAAGAGCTCTTGTGAGAGAAAATGTCTGCATCATGGCCACAAACATGATTGGTCACAGTCAGTGGAGTTAATCTATTAGAGGAGCTTGTGTGTAGATATAGGACAGTAGATGGATACCTATAGAGTGTTACGATGGAAGCCTCGGGCTGGTAATGTGGAAATGGATGGTTCAGTCACAACGACATCTGTACATGTCATTTACATACAGAAAACAATATAGTGGTTACATGTATGTAGTAGTAACAGACTAAATTTAATCATGTTGTACGGTAGAAATCTGCAGAGTATTATTGTCATAGTGCTACATTATTTCAGCTTGGTATTGAACTGAAAGATCATTCAGTAACTTCTTTGGAACCCAAGCTAAAAGTTCAGGTCGCCTAGCCTTCTTCAGAGAAATAGCCCAATATAGGTTCCATATTAGTCATCAGTTTAGGTTCTGGATTAATCCACTATGCAAGAGGACATATAAAAGATGTACTGGATAATTTCAAATAAGTATACTTGAGTTTTGTAAGTATTGCAAGAAAACAATGTAGAATCAGTCCAAAAACAAACATAAGAGCATGTGCATCGCACAGAGAAACAACGGATATATAGATTGGTTTTCCCCAAAAAAATATGATTTAATTATGTGGAAATAGGAAGAGGCATTCAGAGAGTTGAAACCTATGGAGAGAGGCGAATAGATTCCATACCTACATAAACCAAAATTGTGATCAATAAAGCGACCATCCTGAAATTGGATGTCGATAAAATCACTTGAAAATTTTAGATGAGGATTATACATCATATTTGCAATCTACTTAATTACAAATAGTATGGAGTGCTTAAGTTTGGTCACATGATAGTTTTTACGGTTCCTAGTCTGGAATACTGTCTTCAGAAGTAGATATAGTGCCATGCATGTACTCTAAGCATTCAGCTGCGCACAGTGGAACACATTAATCTGCTAATTTCGTAAAAACATAGTTAGCTGACAATATTGGATGATTATCAATGCACATAGCTCCCCATATCAAATACTGAATTCACTAAATGGGCATGCTGATATCGTAGCTAAAAATATGTTAACAAAGCTAGCATCTCTAAAATCTGAACACTGTAATTGCAGAGAAAAGGTCATGCATAACAATCCTATGAAATATGAATTTAATGATTATAATTGCCGGAAATTTTGGGATGATCAATGTTTAATACTACAAAAACATACATCTGGATCCTCTTTCGAGTACAATAAATGTACGTCTTGTGTGCATGTACTTGTATAACTAAAGACGCCATACATTTAGTTTAATTTTTGCATGGGCAACAGTTTTAGAATCTTACTACTGATCTACCAATGAAAGATTATGCACTGTATTAGAAATAATTTTGAGAAATTTGTTAAGTTTGTAGATGCAGTTTAAAAAAAACTTACTGCATGGGTGCCACTTTAGGCGATGCCGAGCTCCTAGCTGTTTCTCCTCCACTCCACAAAACATATAATCTTATAAAGAGAAGAGAAGTGTTGAAAGATAGACATGGAAAAGCTAGTTTTTCTTGATAAAACGTTAGTTTAATTTTTGCATGGGCAACAGTTTTAGAATCTTACTACTGATCTACCAAAAGATTATGCACTGTATTAATTTTGAGAAATTTGTTAAGTTTGTAAAACTTAAATGTAAGCATCCCGCTTTTAAGACTGAAAGAAAGAATTGTATAATATATATACCATGGTACCATGCAGATAATCTAACAATTAGCGTTTACTCAGAGGAAATAACATAAAAAATCAAAAATCTCTCCATAGGAACGGTCAACTAACTGTTTTGACTAACAAAACGGGTAGCATTGGAAGACATCCGCGTAAAGCTTCTTATAAACAATGTACGTAAACGGGCTCATGGCTGGTTGATGTAGATGCAGTTTAACAAAAACTTACTGCATGCGTGCCACTTAGGCAATGCCGAGCTCCTAGCTGGTTCTCCTCCACTCCCCAAAACATGTAATCTGATAAAGAGAAGTGCTGAAACATAGACATGGAAAAAGCTAGTTTTTCTTGATAAAACGTTATGGATCAAGCCGACTTCTTAGGTCTAGGTCAGGAGATGAACTTGAATAGAGTTTGGAGTGTGAGTCAGGTAGTCGCATGCGCCAGCCAAGATGGAGCGGCGGCCTCAATCAAGATTAAAGGAACATGGTCGCCGACAGCCTCGTAGGTTCTTGCACCGGTGAAGGTAATATACCCCGAGTTGCACTGGTTGCACATCACTGGCAGAGCGGCAGCAACGGCACGATGGCGCAAGTTGGATTGATTCCTTCCTGACGCGCTAGCACGTAGTTCCTCGATGAGATGCACACGTAGAAAGCATGATCAATTGAGCCGAAGCCTGAAGGTCCTGAACATGCACGTACACATCCTTCAGATCTAACCTGCACTTGAACTCTTAAATAATTCCATTAGATCGTGGCGAGAAAAGAGCAAGAACGCTGGCTCGATTGCCCTCAACATCCGGGATACAGCCTCCTGATCGAACGTGCACTTCAAATCGACCAAAAACCAAAACAAAAAATCTCATTAGATTGTGGGAGAGAAAAGAGGCGTTGGAGGAAAGCTGACTCGATTGACCTGTAGATGCACGTATACAGTATCCTTATTCCTAATAGATTGTCCACTTCAACTCTAACAAAAAAAATCGATTACATTAGAATAGGCCATGGAGAGTCGGGGGAGTAGCGAGACGAAGGAGACGGAGGAGGAGCACGAGCCAATGGGCAGAAGAGGTTCGGGGAGAGATGGAGAGAGGGAGACGGCCTCTTCCTTTGCATCTAATCTGTAGGTTTTCTTGTCGTTGAAGTACAATACGTATGTATGCCTTTATATTTTAGATCGCTACCTAGGAGCCGTGAATGAAGCTGACTCTCTTGACCGGATGCAATGCAAAACAGATTTGGGTGAGGGTTTTTTTTTTCTCCCAGCAAGATTAACATAAATCATAGATCGATAGATCTACACCGTAATAATTTGGTCCCATCAGAGATTAACGGCTCCTAATTTCTAATTAACGTGGTAATTTTTAGGGAGTCTATAATTAGTATAGGTAGGTATAGGTATAGAGGTATAGATAGATAGATAGATATAGATAGATAGATAGATTGTAGTACCCAGACAATCTGAGCACATGCTCACTGGTTGAGCTATTCTTCTCCATCTTGTAGGCAAAATACTGTCAGAGGTCTCATACCTCTCGACACGGGCATGAGTATGAAATACCAATTTCAACTCTTGGAACATCTTATATGCTCCGTAGCGTTTAAAACATTTTTGAAGTCCCGGTTCTAAGCCATAAAGCATGGTGCACTAAACTATTAAGTAGTCATCATACCGAGCTTGTCAAATGTTCATAACGTCTGCAACTGCTCCTGCAATAGGTCTGTCACCTAGCGGTGCATCAAGGACATAATTCTTCTGTGCAGCAATGAGGATAATTCTCAGATCACGGACCAAGTCCGCATCATTGCTACTATCATCTTTCAACTTATTTTTCTCTAGAAACATATCAAAAATAAACGGGGAGCTACATCGCGAGCTATTGATCTACAACATAGTTATGCAAATACTATCAGGACTAAGTTCATGATAAATTAAAGTTCAATTAATCATATTACTTAAGAACTCCCACTTAGATAGACATCCCTCTAGTCATCTAAATGATCACGTGATCCATATCAACTAAACCAGGTCTGATCATCACGTGAGATGGAGTAGTTTTCAATGGTGAACATCACTATGTTGATCATATCTACTATATGATTCACGCTCGACCTTTTGGTCTCAGTGTTCCGAGGCCATATCTGCATATGCTAGGCTCGTCAAGTTTAACCCGAGCATTCTGCGTGTGCAAAATTGGCTTGCACCCGTTGTATTTGAACGTAGAGCTTATCTGTGACGCCCCCGATTTGACCGTACACTAATCATGCACGCAAATGTTTACGATCAAGATCAGGGACTCACGGGAAAATATCACAACACAACTACAACATAAATAAGTCATACAAGCATCATAATACAAGCCAGGGGCCTCGAGGGCTCGAATACAAGTGCTCGATCATAGACGAGTCAGCGGAAGCAACAATATCTAAGTACAGACATAAGTTAAACAAGATTGCCTTAAGAAGGCTAGCACAAACTAGGATACAGATCGAACGAGGCGCAGGCCTCCTGCCTGGGATCCTCCTAACTAACTCCTGGTCGTCGTCAGCGGCCTGCACGTAGTAGCAGGCACCTCCAGTGTAGTAGGAGTCGTCGTCGACGGTGGCGTCTGGCTCCTGGGCTCCAGCATCTGGTTGCGACAACCAGATAGAAAGGAAAGGGGGAAAGAGGAAGGAAAGCAACAGTGAGTACTCATCCAAAGTACTCGCAAGCAAGGAGCTACACTACATATGCATGGGTATATGTGTAAAGGGGCATATCAGTGGACTGAACTGCAGAATGCCAGAATAAGAGGGGGATAGCTAGTCCTGTCGAAGACTACGCTTCTGGCCATCTCCATCTTGCAGCATGTAGAAGAGAGTAGATTGAAGTCCTCCAAGTAGCATCGCATAGCATAATCCTAACCCGGCGATCCCCTCCTCGTCGCCCTGTTAGAGAGCGATCACCGGGTTGTATCTGGCACTTGGAAGGGTGTGTTTTATTAATTATCCAGTTCTAGTTGTCATAAGGTCAAGGTACAACTCCGGGTCGTCCTTTTACCGAGGGACACGGCTATTCGAATAGATAAACTTCCCTGCAGGGGTGCACCACATAACCCAACACGCTCGATCCCATTTGGCCGGACACACTTTCCTGGGTCATGCCCGGCCTCGTAAGATCAACACGTCGCAGCCCCACCTAGGCTCAACAGAGAGGTCAGCACGCCGGTCTAAACCCTATGCGCGCAGGGGTCTGGGCCCATCGCCCATTGCACACCTGCACGTTGCGTACGCGGCCGGAAGCAGACCTAGCCCCCTTAATACAAGCGCGAGCTTACGGTCCAATGCGGCGTGCGCCACTCAGTTGCTGACGTCAAAAAGAGCTTCGGCTGATACCACGACGTCGAGTGCCCATAACTGTTCCCGCGTAGTTGGTTAGTGCGTATAGACCAAATGGCCAGACTCAGATCAAATACCAAGATCTCGTTAAGCGTGTTAAGTATCCGCGAACGCCGACCAGGGCCAGGCCCACCTCTCTCCTAGGTGGTCTCTGTTGGAAATAAGCCCTAGAGGCAATAATAAATGGTTATTATTATATTTCTTTGTTCATGATAATTGTCTATTGTTCATGCTATAATTGTGTTATCCGGAAATCGTAATACATGTGTGAATACATAGACCACAACGTGTCCCTAGTAAGCCTCTAGTTGACTAGCTCGTTGATCAACAGATAGTCATGGTTTCCTGACTATGGACATTGGATGTCATTGATAACGGGATCACATCATTAGGAGAATGATGTGATGGACAAGACCCAATCCTAAGCATAGCATAAAAGATCGTGTAGTTTCGTTTGCTAGAGCTTTTCCAATGTCAAGTATCTTTTCCTTAGACCATGAGATCGTGCAACTCCCGGATACCGTAGGAGTGCTTTGGGTGTGCCAAACGTCACAACGTAACTGGGTGACTATAAAGGTACACTACGGGTATCTCCGAAAATGTCTGTTGGGTTGGCACGGATCGAGACTGGGATTTGTCACTCCGTGTGACGGAGAGGTATCTCTGGGCCCACTCGGTAATGCATCATCATAATGAGCTCAATGTGACTAAGGCGTTAGTCACGGGATCATGCATTGCGGTACGAGTAAAGAGACTTGCCGGTAACGAGATTGAACAAGGTATTAGGATACCGACGATCGAATCTCGGGCAAGTAACATACCGATTGACAAAGGGAATTGTATACGGGATTGATTGAATCCTCGACATCGTGGTTCATCCGATGAGATCATCGTGGAACATGTGGGATCCAACATGGGTATCCAGATCCCGCTGTTGGTTATTGACCGGAGAGGCGTCTCGGTCATGTCTACATGTCTCCCGAACCCGTAGGGTCTACACACTTAAGGTTCGGTGACGCTAGGGTTGTAGAGATATGAGTATGCGGAAACCCGAAAGTTGTTCGGAGTCCCGGATGAGATCCCGGACGTCACGAGGAGTTCCGGAATGGTCCGGAGGTGAAGAATTATATATAGGAAGTCCAGTTTCGGCCACCGGGAAAGTTTCGGGGGTTATCGGTATTGTACCGGGACCACCGGAAGGGTCCCGGGGGTCCACCGGGTGGGGCCACCTGTCCCGGAGGGCCCCATGGGCTGAAGTGGGAAGGGAACCAGCCCATAGTGGGCTGGGGCGCCCCCCATGGGCCTCCCCCTGCGCCTAGGGTTGGAAACCCTAGGGTGGGGGGCGCCCCACTTGACTTGGGGGGTAAGTTACCCCCCTGGCCGCCGCCCCCCCATCCAGATGGGATCCTGGCCGGCGCCCCCCTCCCAGGGGGCCTATATAAGGGGGGAGGGAGGGCAGTAGCATTGCAGCCTTGGGCGCCTCCCTCCTCCCCTGCTACACCTCTCCCTCTCGCAGACGCTCGGCGAAGCCCTGCCGAGATCCCGCTACATCCACCACCACGCCGTTGTGCTGCTGGATCTCCATCAACCTCTCCTTCCCCTTGCTGGATCAAGAAGGAGGAGACGTCGCTGCACCGTACGTGTGTTGAACGCGGAGGTGCCGTCCGTTCGGCACTCGGTCATCGGTGATTTGAATCACGGCGAGTACGACTCCGTCATCCACGTTCATTGGAACGCTTTCGCTCGCGATCTACAAGGGTATTTAGATGCACTCCTTCCACTCGTTGCTAGTATACTCCATAGATGGATCTTGGTGAGCGTAGGAAAATTTTAAAATTATGCTACGATTCCCAACAGTCTCAACCTGCCCTGTCGCTCCTCCATAAAGTAACAGTCGGGGGCCGTCAGGAACCCAGGCCCACCTCTACCGGGATGGAGCCACCTGTCCTTTCAGCCCCCTCACCAGAATCACTTACGGGTACTCAACGAGCCGAGCCGACTTTAGTCACCACATGTGTCATGTATATAAAGTATATAGTATATACTCGTGATCACCTCCCGAAGTGATCACGGCCCAGTAGTATAGCATGGCAGACGGACAAGAGTGTAGGGCCACTGATGGAACACTAGCATCCTATACTAAGCAGTAGGATAGCAGGTAAGGGTAACAACTGTAGCAACAGTGACAGGCTATGCAACAGAATAGGATTAACCGAAAGCAGTAATATGCTACACTACTCTAATGCAAGCAGTAGAGAGTAGAGTAGGCGATATCTGGTGATCAAGGGGGGGCTTGCCTGGTTGCTCTGGCATGAAGGAGGGATCGTCAACACCGTAGTCGAACTGGGGGTCGCGGGCAGTCTCGGGGTCTACCGGAAAGAAGTAACGGAGTGGGAACACAATAAATAACAGAGCAATCAAAGCATCACAAAGCGTAGCATGGCAATACGCGGTGCAAGAGGTGACCTAACGCAGTAGTAGGTGATACCCGCGAAGTGGGGAAACATCCGGGAAAGTATTCCCGGCGTTTCGCGTTTTCGAACAGATGAACCGGAGGGGGAAAGTTGCGTGTTTGCTATGCTAGGGATGTGTGGCGGACGAATGGGCTGCGTATCC
This sequence comes from Triticum aestivum, assembly GCF_018294505.1. Lineage (NCBI taxonomy): Eukaryota > Viridiplantae > Streptophyta > Magnoliopsida > Poales > Poaceae > Triticum > Triticum aestivum. The sequence continues at coordinate 67,031,961 of NC_057802.1, forward strand.
GGATTCGTCTCGTCGTTCTGAGCAACTTTCATGTACAAAGTATTTCCATCCGAGTTACAGATTATTTTATATTAATTTATAAAGATTTAATCATTTTTAGAATTAACAGAATTAAATTAATTAGAAACTGTAATTACGATGTCATCAGGACCAAAAGTTGACTAGGTCAACCCTGGCAGGTGGGACCCGTTCGTCATAGTCTCAGGTTAACTAAACAATAGCTAGTTTTTATTAGAAGATTAATTAGGTTTGAGCTAATTAACCTAAATTAATTAAGTTATTTAATTAATCATATTTATATGTTTCATCTTTTTCTTTTCGTTTATGGGGCGGGCCCCACTGGTCATTGACCCAGAGGGGGCCTTAGCGGGCGTGTGTGTGGGCGCCGGACCCGGGCGCGGGGCGGTGTGCGGCGCGACGGCGCGCAGGGTAGAGGCAGCAGGGCGAGGCCATCACGGGCCGGCCGGAGCAGCGAGCGGCGGCGGCGCGGCCCCGTGTGGGCGGGCGCGCGTGGGTGCGCAGCAGGGAGCGCACGAGGCGCTCATCGCGGGCGCGCTGGTGTGAGGCGCGGGCGGCGGCGAGGGCACGCGCGGCAGGGAGGGGGCGCGCGAGCATGGCGCACGGCTAGGACGAAGCGGGGCGGCGGTGAGCGCGGACGGGCGCCGGCGAGATGCGAACGTACGTTGGGGGCAGAAGGGGAGGGGGAGCGCAGCTCACAGCGTTGAAGGGGAGGGGTCTACGTGGCTCAGGTCGGCCGACGAGGAGGAGATGACGAGGCGAGGCGACGACGTTGAGGTGACGACGACGTAGGGCGACGGGGCACGGCCTCGAGGTGATGGAGTCGGCGTGGTTTCGGCGGCGGCCGCGGGTCGATCCCGTGAGGAAGAGGCGCGGGAGGTCGGGTGACGGCAGCGGGCATCGGGGCGCCGGCGAGGTGCGGCGGGGTGGCTTACCGATGATGTGTGAGTAGTTTACCACAGACCTTCGGGTCCATAGTTATTAGCTATATGGCTTCTTCTCTCTCTTTGGATCTCAATAAAAAGTTCTCCTCGATTCTCTTGGAGATCTATTCGATGTAATTCTTTTTGCGATGTGTTTGTCAAGATCCGATGAATTGTGGGTTTATGATCAAGATTATCTATGAACAATATTTGGTTCTTCTCTGAATTCTTATATGTATGATTTGATATCTTTGCAAGTCTCTTCGAATTATCAGTTTGATTTGGCCTACTAGATTGATCTTTCTTGCAATTGGAGAAGTGCTTAGCTTTGGGTTCAATCTTGTGGTGTCCTTTCGCAGTGACAACAGGGGCAGCAAGGCACGTATTGTATTGTTGCCATCGAGGATAAAAAGATGGGGTTTATATCATATTGCTTGATTTTATCCCTCTACATCATGTCATCTTGCCTAATGTGTTACTCTATTCTTATGAACTTAATACTCTAGATGCATGCTGAATAGCGGTCGATGTGTGGAGTAATAGTAGTAGATGCATAATCGTTTTGGTCTACTTGTCGCGGACGTGATGCCTATATACATGATCATGCCTAGATATTCTCATAACTATGCGCTTTTCTATCAATTGTTCGACAGTAATTTGTTCATCCACCGTAGATTATGCTATCTTGAGAGAAGCCACTTGTGAAACCTATGGCCCCCGGGTCTATTTTCCATCATATAAGTTTCCGATCTATTTTATTTTGCAATCTTTACTTCTCAGATCTATATCATAAAAATACCAAAAATATTTATCTTATTATCTCTATCAGATCTCACTTTTGCAAGTGGTCATGAAGGGATTGACAACCCCTTCATCGCGTTGGTTGCAAGGTTCTTGTTTGTTTGTGCAGGTACAAGGCGACTTGTGTGTAACCTCCTACTGGATTGATACATTGGTTCTCAAAAACTGAGGGAAATACATACGCTACTTTGCTGCATCACCCTTTGCTCTTCAAGGGAAAACCAACACATGCTCAAGAGGTAGCAAGAAGGATTTCTGGCGCCGTTACCGGGGAGGCTTACGCCAAGTCAAGTCAAGATTTGATCTCCCAGCAACTAGCCATTTCTGGCTCCGTTGTCGGGGAGATCAACGCACAAGTCAAGACATACCAAGTACCCATCACAAACTCTTATCCCTCGCATTACATTATTTGCCATTTGCCTCTCATTTTCCTCTCCCCCACTTCACCCTTGCCGTTTTATTCGCCTTCTTCCCGTATGTCCTTCTGTTTGTGTTTCCATGTGCCTTCTATTTGCTTGCTAAAAATCTATTGATATGGATCCACTTAAAGTGTTCTACTTGGATCATCTTCGATCCTTATGCGCTCGTGCTGAAACCCCAACTAGCCTAGTTGATGGGAAATCTTTAGATGAGCATGCTCATTTTGTGCGTCACCGTTTGTCTGAAAAGGGGAGAATCTTATGGGATCAAATAAACAAATTGCTGTGTTATGCTTGGAATCTTTGTGAAATTTATGATTTTACTTGTTGCTCTAAGAACCCTAAAAAACACCTTCCCTACCTATGTGAGTTTAATGATAATGAAATCTTATCTTCTTATGCAAAGGGTGTTTATAGTTACTATGATATCGAACAAATTGAAGAATTTGTTGCTTTTAAGGGTGCTTATGAAGTTGCTTCTTTGATTGAAAAGTATGATATTACTCTCTACGAATCTGAAAATTTTGACATACTTAAATATTGCTATGAAAACTATGCTCATAATGTCTATGTCAAAGAATTTATTGAGAGAATGACCGTTGCTTTGGAAGAAAATAATGATATACATGAATCTATAGATAATGATGATTCCGATGATTTGATTGAAATTTCCCTTGATGAACATGATGCTTGCTATTCTTGTGGCCATGATGCCAATATTTTTGAAGACGAATTCACTATAGTTCCTTATGTTAAACATGAGATCGTTGCTATTGTGCCCATACTTGATAGTTCCTTTGATGAAAAACATGATTGCAATGATGTTATTATAAATTCTATTGATGTCAATTGTGTTAATGATATGCAAAACCTCAAGCTTGGGGATGCTAGTTTTGCTATGACTACTATTTGTTGCAATGATCATGATTGGGGTGATTCTTCTTTTGATCTTGAAAATTTATTTAAACCCCATGATGAATATGAGATTGATAATAGTGTTTGCAATATTATTGAAAGTGGGTTTGGAAGAGTGTCCACTTTAGATCCCACATATTTGGAGAATGTTCAATCTTATGAATTTTTGATAAAAGTGGGTTTGGAGAGGTCATGACTTTAGTTAATGTTAATCCCACTATTTTGGAAGAGTGTCAACTTTGCATACATGTGGATCGTGTTAAAAATATGTTTTGTGATAGCTATATTGTTGAATTTGCTTATGATCCTACATGTAATTATTATGAGAGAGGAAAATATGGTTGTAGAAATTTTTATCTTACTAAATTACCTCTCGTCATGTTGAGATTGCTATCATCTCTTTCTTCTTCCTTGCATATGCTAATTTTTGCTTGCTATGATAATTTGTTTGCTTATAAAATGCCTATGCATAGGAAGTATGTTAGACTTAGATGTGTTTATCACATGTTCTATGATTCTCTCTTTGTGCTTTAATTCTTGTCTTTGATGTGAGCATCATTAAAATTATCAATGCCTAGCTTGGGGCGTTAAACGATAGCGCTTGTTGGGAGGCAACCCAATTTTATTTTTGTTTCTGTTTAGTAATAAATAATTCATCTAGCCTCTGGTTAGATGTGGTTTTTTATGTTTTAATTAGTGTTTGTGCCAAGTAGAACCTTTGGGAAGACTTGGGTGAAGTCTTTATGATCTTTCTGTAAAAAACAGAAACTTTAGCACTCACGAGATTAGCTGCAATTTTTTACTGGAGAGTGCTTTTAGGTGGATTCTTTTTGAAGATGATTAACAGACAAATTCCTCACGTCCACCAATTTATTTCAGAATTTTTGGAGTTACAGAAGTATATGTTTGATACAGATTACTACAGATTGTTCTGTTTTTGACAGATTCTGTTTTTCGTGTGTTGTTTGCTTATCTTGATGAATCTATGGCTAGTATCGGGGGGTATGAACCATAGAGAAGTTGGAATACAGTAGGTTTAACACCAATATAAATAAAGAATGAGTTCATTACAGTACCTTAAAGTGGTGATTTGTTTTCTTATACTAACGGAGGTCATGAGATTTTCTGTTGAGTTTTGTGTTGTGAAGTTTGGGTAAAGATTTGATGGATTATGGAATAAGGAGTGGCAAGAGCCTAAGCTTGGGGATTCCCAAGGCACCCCAAGGTAAAATTCAAGGACAACCAAAAGCCTAAGCTTGGGGATGCCCCGGAAGGCATCCCCTCTTTCGTCTTCGTCTATCGGTAACTTTACTTGAGGCTATATTTTTATTCACCACATGATATGTGTTTTGCTTGGAGCGTCTTGTATTGAGTCTTTGCTTTTTAGTTTACCACAATCATCCTTGCTGTACACACCTTTTGGGAGAGACACACATGAATCGGAATTTATTAGAATACTCTTTGTGCTTCACTTATATCTTTTGAGCTAGATAATTTTGCTCTAGTGCTTCGCTTATATCTTTTAGAGCACGGTGGTGGTTTTATTTTATAGAAATTATTGATCTCTCATGCTTCATTTATATTATTTTGAGAGTCCTATAAAACAGCATGGTAATTTTCTTTGGCTATAAAATTAGTCCTAATATGATGAACATCCAAGATGGGTATAATAAAAACTATCATATAAAGTGCATCGAATACTATGAGAAGTTTGATAATTGATAATTGTTTTGAGATATGAAGATGGTGATATTAGAGTCATGCTAGTTGAGTAGTTGTGAATTTGAGAAATACTTGTTCTAAAGTTTGTGATTCCCGTAGCATGCACGTATGGTGAACCATTATGTGATGAAGTCGGAGCATGATTTATTTATTGATTGTCTTCCTTATGAGTGGCGGTCGGGGATGTGCGATGGTCTTTTCCTACCAATCTATCCCCCTAGGAGCATGCGCGTAGTACTAATAGATTTTTGCAATAAGTATGTGAGTTCTTTATGACTAATGTTGAGTCCATGGATTATACGCACTCTCACCCTTCCACCATTGCTAGCCTCTCTAATACCGCGCACCTTTCGCCGGTATCATACACCCACCATATACCTTCCTCAAAACAGCCACCATACCTACCTATTATGGCATTTCCATAGCCATTCCGAGATATATTGCCATGCAACTTTCCACCGTTCCGTTTATTATGCCACGTTTCATCATTGTCATATTGTTTTGCATGATCATGTAGTTGACATCGTATTTGTGGCAAAGCCACCTTCATAATTCTTTCATACATGTCATCTTGATTCATTGCATATCCCGGCACACCGTTGGAGGCATTCACATAGAGTCATATTTTTTTCTAAGTATTGAGTTGTAATTTTTGAGTTGTAAGTAAATAAAAGTGTGATGATCATCATTATTAGAGCATTGTCCCAAGTGAGGAAAGGATGATGGAGACTGTGATTCCCGCACACGTCGGGATGAGACTCCGGACGAAAAAGAAAAAATAATAAAAAAAGGCCATAAAAAGAGAAAAAGGCCCAAATAAAAAAATAAAAGAAAGAAAAAAAATGAGAGAAAAAGAGAGAAGGGACAATGTTACTATCCTTTTACCACACTTGTGCTTCAAAGTAGCACCATGATCTACATGATAGAGAGTCTCTTATTTTGTCACTTTCATATACTAGTGGGAATTTTACATTAGAGAACTTGGCTTGTATATTCCAATGATGGGCTTCCTCAAAATGCCTTAGGTCTTCGTGAGCAAGCGAGTTGGATGCACACCCACTTAGTTTATTTTGTTGAGCTTTCATACACTTATAGCTCTAGTGCATCCGTTGCATGGCAATCCCTACTCACTCACATTAATATCTATTGATGGGCATCTCCATAGCCCATTGATACGCCTAGTTGATGTGAGACTATCTTCTCCTTTTTGTCTTCTCCACAACCACCATTCTATTCCACATATAGTGCTATGTCCATGGCTCACGCTCATGTATTGCATGAAGATTGAAAAGGTTTGAGAACATCAAAAGTATGAAACAATTGCTTGGCTTGTCATCGAGGTTGTGCATGATTTAAACATTTTGTGTGATGAAGATAGAGCATAGCCAGACTATATGATTTTGTAGGGATAACTTTCTTTGGCCATGTTATTTTGAGAAGACATGATTGCTTTGTTAGTATGCTTGAAGTATTATTATTTTTATGTCAATATTAAACTTTTATCTTGAATCTTTCGGATCTGAACATTCATGCCACAATAAAGAAAATTACATTGAGAATTATGCTAGGTAGCATTTCACATCAAAAATTCTGTTTTTATCATTTACCTACTCGAGGACGAGCATGAATTAAGCTTGGGGATGCTTGATACGTCTCCAACGTATCTATAATTTTTTATTGTTCCATGCTATTATATTATCTGTTTTGGATGCTTAATGGGATTTATTATGCACTTTTATATTATTTTTGGGACTAACCTACTAACCAAAGGCCTAGTGCAAATTGCTGTTTTTTTTGCCTATTTCAGTGTTTTGCAGAAAAGGAATATCAAACGGAATGAAACCTTCGGGAGAGTTATTTTTGGAACAAACGCAATCCAGAAGACTTGGAGTGGACGTCAAGGAAGCAACGAGGCGGCCACGAGGTAGGGAGGCGCGCCCCCACCCTCGTGGCTCCACCGGCCTACTTCTTTCGCCTATATATACTCATATACCCTGAAAATATCCGAGAGCACCACGAAACCCTATTTCCACCACCGCAACCTTCTGTACCCGTGAGATCCCATCTTGGGGCCTTTTCCGGTGCTCCCCCGGAGGGGGAATCGATCACGGAGGGCTTCTATATCAACCCCATAGCCTCTCCGATGATGTGTGAGTAGTTTACCACAGACCTTCGGGTCCATAGTTATTAGCTAGATGGCTTCTTCTCTCTCTTTGGATCTCAATACAAAGTTCTCCTCGATTCTCTTGGAGATCTATTCGATGTACTTCTTTTTGCGGTGTGTTTGTTGAGATCCGATGAATTGTGGGTTTATGATCAAGATTATCTATGAACAATATTTGGTTCTTCTCTGAATTCTTATATGTATGATTTGATATCTTTGCAAGTCTCTTCGAATTATCAGTTTGGTTTGGCCTACTAGATTGATCTTTCTTGCAATGGGAGAAGTGCTTAGCTTTGGGTTCAATCTTGTGGTGTCCTTTCCCAGTGACAGCAGGGGAAGCAAGGCACGTATTGTATTGTTGCCATCGAGGATAAAAAGATGGGGTTTATATCATATTGCTTGAGTTTATCCCTCTACATCATGTCATCTTGCCTAATGCATTACTCTGTTCTTATGAACTTAATACTCTAGATGCATGCTGGATAGCGATCGATGTGTGGAGTAATAGTAGTAGATGCATAATCATTTCGGTCTACTTGTCGCGGACGTGATGCCTATATACATGATCATGCCTAGATATTCTCATAACTATGCGCTTTTCTATCAATTGCTCGACACTAATTTGTTCACCCACCATAGATTATGCTATCTTGAGAGAAGCCACTAGTGAAACCTATGGTCCCCAGGTCTATTTTCCATCATATAAGTTTCCGATCTATTTTATTTTGCAATCTTTACTTTCCAATCTATATCATAAAAATACCAAAAATATTTATCTTATTATCTCTATCAGATCTCACTTTTGCAAGTGGTCGTGAAGGGATTGACAACCCCTTTATCGCGTTGGTTGCAAGGTTCTTATTTGTTTGTGCAGGTACAAGGCGACTTGCGTGTAACCTCCTATTGGATTGATACCTTGGTTCTCAAAAACTGAAGGAAATACTTACGCTACTTTGCTGCATCACCCTTTCCTCTTCAAGGGAAAACCAACGCATGCTCAAGAGGTAGCAGTGATGCATAGCAACGAGAGGAGAGAGTGTAGTCCACGTACCCTCGTAGACCGTAAGCGGAAGCGTTTTGACAACGTGGTTGATGTAGTCGTACGTCTTCACGATCCGACCGATCCTAGTACCGAAAGTATGGCACCTCCACGATCTGCACACGTTCGGCTCGGTGACGTCCCACGAACTCTCGATCCAGCTGAGTGTCGAGGGAGAGCTTCGTTAGCACGACGGCGTGATGACGGTGATGATGAAGCTACCGACGCAGGGCTTCGCCTAAGCACTGCAACGATATGACCGAGGTGGATTATGGTGGAGGGGGGCACCGCACACGTCTAAAAGATCAGTGATCAACTTGTGTGTCTATGGGGTGCCCCCCTTCCCCGTATATAAAGGAGTGGAGGAGGGAGGAGGGCCGGCCCTCTATGGCGCGCCCTAGAGGAGTCCTACTCCCACTGGGAGTAGGATTCCCCCCCTTCCCTAGTTGGACTAGGAGAGAAGGAAGGGGGAGAGAGGGAGGATGGAAAGGGGGGCGCCACCGCCCCTTCCTAGTCCAATTCGGACCAGAGGGGGAGGGGGCGTGCGACCTGCCCTGGCTTCCCCTCTCTCTCTACTAAAGCCCATTAGGGCCCATATACTCGCCGAGGGGTTCCGTTAACCCCCCTCCCCCCCGGTACTCCGGTATATGCCCGAACTCTCTCGAAACCTTTCTGATGTCCAAACATAGTCATCCAATATATTGATCTTTATGTCTCGACCATTTCGAGACTCCTCGTCATGTCCATGATCATATCCGGGACTCCGAACTACCTTCAGTACATCAAAACACATAAACTCATAATACCAATCGTCACCGAACGTTAAGCGTGCGGACCCTACGGGTTCGAGAACTATGTAGAAATGACCGAGACTTATCTCCGGTCAATAACCAATAGCAGAACCTGGATGCTCATATTGGCTTCTACATATTCTACGCAGATCTATATCGGTCAAACGGCATAACAACATACGTTGTTCCCTTTGTCATCGGTATGTTAGTTGCCCGAGATTCGATCATCGGTATCTCAATACCTAGTTCAATCTCATTACCGGCAAGTCTCTTTACTCATTCCGTAATGCATCATCTCGTAACTAACTCATTAGTCACATTGCTTGCAAGGCTTATAGTGATGTGCATTACCGAGAGGGCCCAGAGATACCTCTCCGACAATCGGAGTGACAAATCCTAATCTCGATCTATGCCAACTCAACAAACACCATCGGAGACACCTATAGAGAATCTTTATAATCACCCAGTTACGTTGTGACGTTTGATAACACACAAAGTGTTCCTCCGGTATTCGGGAGTTGCATAATCTCATAGTCATAGGAACATGTATAAGTCATGAAGAAAGCAATAGCAACATACTAAACGATCAAGTGCTAAGCTAACGGAATGGGTCAAGTCAATCACATTATTCTCTAATGATGTGATCCCGTTCATCAAATGACAACTCATGTCTATGGCTAGGAAACTTAACCATCTTTGATTAACGAGCTAGTCAAGTAGAGGCATACTAGTGACACTCTGTTTGTCTATGTATTCACACATGTACTAAGTTTCCGGTTAATACAATTCTAGCATGAATAATAAACATTTATCATGAAATAAGGAAATAAATAATAACTTTATTATTGCCTCTAGGGCATATTTCCTTCACTTGAACCCCTCAAACTGATTCATCCATCCCTCATTTGTGATCACCCGATCCAATCTTTGCTGGATGTAGTTCTCCCATCGGTGGTTGTTATTCCGCCAGGTAAATTTGTCCCCCTCAAACCCCAGGTCCTCTAAACCACATAACTCCAAGGCCTCCCTGAATCTGCCCATGCATGCCTGGGTTTTTTCATTCCTGCCCTTAGCAAACAACACCTCGGTTAAGTCTCCCGCGCACAGCCAAAGGAGTGAGGCTTGGTTATGAAGGATCCTCAGCAGCTTCCACGTGAGATGCTTCTTCTCCGTCCTCGGCTCCCCATACATGCCTGTGAACCTCCACTTGAAACCGTCCTCCTCCTTGATCTCCAGGTCCATATGGAACCTAGAGAAATTTCGTAACTCCACATTTAAGCCTCTTCTCCAGAAAACCACCACCCCACCTCCTTTTCCCTCACTATCTCGTGCCACCATGCATGGAAGCCCGAGCAACCACTTAAATCTCTCCATTTTATTCGCATTGAGCTTTGTTTCAGACAAGAACAATATGTCTGGGTCCTCGGACCTCTGAACGTCCAGAAGTCCACGAACTGCTGGGGCGTTTCCCAACCCCGACAGTTCCATGTCACGGTCTTCATTGGCGCTTGCAGGGCTGTGACTGCAGCCCCGCTTCTGTTGGTAGTTCACTGGCCGTTTCCACGTTGATCTCCAACCCCCTCTGCCTTTTCACCTTTATCTCCTCCAGTTTAGTCTCGATCTCCATTGTTGTTGGGTCTCATTTTGTGCCCACCAAACTCGGCACTCCCCCTTCACACCGCTCTCCCTTGCCGCTTCTATTCACCCTTTTGTATGTTCTTCCTTTTGCCTGTGTCCCTTCCCCTACCTTCTTGTTGTTCCCCTTTTTGTTTTTCATACTTGTCTCTGCACTTCCAGCCCCCCAGCTCGCTTGAGGCAGGATCCCCTAGAACACCCACATCTCCCTTCTCCTGCGCCACTCCTCCCATGTCATCCTTCTTCCCCTCCCTTCCTCCTTCCTTAAACTCCTCACCCTCTCCTGTACTTTCCGTTGTATGGTCAGCACACACCATCTCCCCATCTGGGAACTCAAGCTTCTTTTTGTTGTTTGTCATAGTCACTCTCGGTTCAGGGAGCTTTAACGGGCTAGTGACTTCCTTCTCCTCCCCTATCTTCTTCCTCATGTCCCCGGCCTGCCCAACCTCCTTCCTTCGCCATGACTCCGAATCACTCTTGGTCCAACTTCCCCTACCCCCAGAGTTATTGCTTCTAGCAGAGAAACTCCCCTTCCGCCACTCCACTGTCCTCTGTCCTCCTCACCACCTAGCCTCCTTGAACTGACCAGCATGTTCACCTTCAACTCTTTGTTATACAATTGCACCTCACCCTTTTTCAATTTATAAGCACACTCTTTATCCTTATGGCCGATGATCCCACAAGTGTAGCAGAAATCAGGTAAGTATTCATAAGCAAAAGGGCACCACTTTTTCTTCTTTCTCTTCTTTCCGACTACATCCATTCGCTCGCCCCCCTGATCCTCATCGCTTTCCTCCTCACTCTCCTCGCCTTCCTCCTCCTCCTCCTCCCCTTCCCCATTTCCAGGGCTCACTTGAATTTTAATACCACGCATCAGTGGATCATGGACATCGAGTTTGACCTTTATTCTCATGAACTCACTGGTACAGCGACGTGCTATACAAACGGTTTTTAACCCCTTTCTGCGATGGTATTTGGAACCGTTGCCAAGTTAGTGTGGGTGATAGGGGGTCCTTCCCACACGACCCAGAAATTGTCGGGGATAGGCCCTCTTGGGACATAGGCTGGGGCCATGTGCGATCGGGCGAGGCATTGAAACCCAATCATTTCCGTAGGTATGTACATCCCACACGGTGAATCCAAGAAAAACATTTCCGTAGGTATGTATATCACACACAGTTCTTTGTGTGGAAACGTTTGTGTAAGGTGTCCTAACGCAAACAGTTCGCTGCCGGAAGCCGTGTGTGATTGTTAGTTGATCGAACACACCTACTTTCTAGAAACCGTGTGGGTTGTTTGGGTTCATCGCCCACGGTGTTGTCTGGGTAACCGTTTGCAATAGAAAACCCCAATAAGCAGGGTAATTAGCCTATTATTGATAATCCACGTACTAATCAAACTGATATTTCTTATAAAACACACCAGATATTTCATATCCGTATAACAGCAACCAGGATTTCATAATCGAATTACATCAGATAGCTTCGGCACTCAGTTACGCCATTACACAACAGCACCAAGTTTCACATGGAGCAAAAAAAACATTTGGAAAGTAGCATCATACACGGTAAATAGACAAATGAATCTCATCTGGGAAACTGCAGAAGTGGAAGGCAAATATTGAGCCTTCAGTGATGTTGAATGTCCTTGCAACTTTAGGCTAGTGGCTATGGATAATTGCCCGCCCAACCTTCATCCTCTTCAGCAAGACTTCAATATTGTACCATGGGTGTTGAATGAATACCTTCCTCGCCTCTTGACCATGCAGGTGGTTTGAGAGGTAATCATTGGTGAACTGCTTTGAAAAGTACTGAAAACAAAGATATGCATAAATCGTTGTTATAAATTTTGAAATGGCGCAGGGGGTAAAAATAAGGTAAAAGAGTTAGTACCATCCTATAGTTGACTGATGTCTTCTTCATTGTGCAAACAAAGATCTTGCTGTTATTTGTCGCAAGTTTCTTCATCCTAACAATCTTTCTGGGTTTCTTGACTTGACTGATATTCATGGACATCTCATTTCCCCATATGCAAAATGGGTCGAACAGTGGGTCTAAGCCTCTAACAACAGGACCTACATGTGCAAGACCAAATTGTAAGAAACCTAAATATTAGAATGATTCCTGCAACTGCACAATAATGTGCTATTAGCCAAAGGACCATGCTTGAACAAACCTCGATGGTAAACCGCAGTGTCTCCCGTTGTTTCCCTGCAACACACATAAGGAAGATCTTGATTAGGTTAACTGAGAGTTGCCATACTATCAGTAGAATATGTATTGGGTACAGCCAAATTCGATTGGTATCACATGCATAACAATACAAAATTGTACCCACAGCAAATGAAAATCAAATTGAGAACTGAACCAAACAGTTAAATGGACAGCAGACCAAATGAACCAAAATAGTTAACTGAGCACGACATTGCAGAATAGAAACATGTACTAGAAGGTAAGACAGTTAACAAAACAAAGAATGCTTGAGAATAGTACTACAAAATGTAGCAATTGTTGGGCCAAAGTGTTAACTGAACGTTACATTTCAGAGGACCAAACTGTTAACTGAACATCAGATTGCATATTAACATTACAGAGGACAAATCACTAGAAGGCACTAGCGGTGGCCTCGAGAAAACATCACGAATTGTATTTTAAAGTAGACAACCGTGTGATGGTGTCGACGGTGGCCTCAAAGACGAGGTGCTCCTCCAAGATCTGGCGGTCGGCACGCATGGCAGCCATAGCGACCTCGTGCACGCGTGCGGCCGCATGCTACTGAGCTCCACATTATACTGCGTGCAAAATGGCTGTGGCGGCGCTTAATTGGAGGAGGGGGACAGTGATTTCGGTGGAAGGTGTCGCACCGTCGGTCGGGGCATGTGGGACAGGAAAGGAGGAGGATGGTGTGTGGATTACCTGACCATATCGACGAGGCAGCGAGGAGGTCGCGCAGCAAGAAGAAGGGTCGCCGGCAAGGAGGCGGCGCTGCAAGAAGAAGGGTCACCGGCGAGGAGGCGGTGCTGCAAGAAGAAGGGTAGCTGGCGAGGAGGCGGCACTGCAAGAAGAAGGGTCACCTGCGAGGAGGCTGAGCTGCCAGTAAGCAGCAGTGAATGTTTGAACTTGGAAAGCAAGGAGGAACAGTGGAAATGTGGCTTTTGGTGGGAAGAAGGGGGCATGGAGATAGATATTTCTGCAGTGGCAAAAAATTTCGCTCGGTGCCGCGAGAAACTGGAGCGCAAGTGTGGTTCAAGCGGGGGCGGTGGACTGTAGACGACGAAGCTTCCTGCGTAAGCCAGACAAGACGGTGCGCCAAGATATTTTATATCGCATCCCACACGATTCTTTCTAGTAAACTGTTTGTGGTATACCTGATTTTTTTCATTATGTTTTGAAAGACAAAATGGTGTTACAGAGGGAAATGATGGTGTTTGAATTGCTAGAACATTTACGTACAGTGAACATGCAACTTGTACATGAGTATCGTGTTTAAATTTGGAATTATTCCGGGTTCGTTTGGCATTTTTATGCATTAATTGAGTTTATGGGCATTTAATGTGCATAATTCAAATTTGAACTAAAAGCACATGCTCCAGTGCACCAAAGTTTGTTGAAAAATCACATCTGTATCTTTGGGTGAATTTATGTAACATCCCAAATTTTCAATTTGGAATGTTATACATTAGATCATCATTGCATATCATATTTTTATTGCATTTTGATTTGATCCTAGAAATTCTACACAACTCAAGGACCCACGGAGAGAGTTGGGAATTTCGTTATTTTCATATTTGAGTTTTCTCAAATTTTTGAAACGAGGATCGTTTGATTTTAATTATTTTCTCTTCAAATATTCTTTTATAAAAATAAAAGAGAGAGGATAAAATGACTTCCTCAAAATAAAGAAATATTGGAGATTTAATATTAAAATTAAATAAGATTCTTATTCGGAGTTTTATCGCTATTTTATTTGAATTAGGAAAAAATATGCGTTTTCAAAATTGCATTAGAGTCCCAAATAAATGTCACCTTGTCCGGCTTATTTTTAAAGGACGGGAAAATTTATTTCAGGATTTTTGGACTCCGTTTAGTATTTCTTTTCTTTCTTTTTCTGCACGTCGGAATTATTTAAAAAAAAAGAAACCGACTACGGCCGGACCCGAGCGGGACTCCGCCGGGGGGGGGGCTTTATAAGCCGCAGCCCCGAGCTGCCCCAAGGCCCAGCCGCCGCCGCCAGCCCACCTGCGCCCGACGCCCAAACCCTAGCCGCCGCGCCGCCGCCGCCGTTGCCGCTGCCGTCCGCCGTCGCCGCTAGCCCCCCCCCCCCCCCCGCTACCCGCCGCCGCCGCCCCGCTAGCCGCACCGGAGCCGCCGCCGCCGCCGTTCGCCGACTCGCCGGAGGTAGTCGCCGCCGCCGCCTCAATTTTCGCGAGAAATCCGATCGTTTTTTTCAAAAACCCTAGATCTGTTTTTTTAGGTTCGGTTTGTTTTTTTGGTTTAGTTATTTAGCGGACGTTCGTCCGTACGTTCGTTTTAACGAACGGTTTTCGCCCATTAGCCGCAGATAACGAACGTTCGTTCGTTAGTCTGTTCGTCAGTTTTTCTTTTTCTCGGATTTTCCGCGATTATTTTCGATCGTGATTTCTGATCCGATTTTCGTTTTAGTTTAGCTTTTCGCTCGTTTATCGGAATCAGGCGATTCAAGCGCCTAGAGTTTCGTCACGAAACTCTCTTTCTATTTAACCAACTTAAACAAGTTTTTGCTACTGTAAAAATTGACTTTAGTCCAGATTAGTAAATGAAGCTTGTTTCTTTCGTAGTTTGAGTTTCGTTGCTTCGTTTGATTTGATATTTTTTGCAAACCGGAGTTCTTAAGTTGAACTTTCTGGTTTGATCTCTTATTTGAGTTTTACCCGTGCAGCTTGCTTGTTTGCTAATTGTATGTTTGTTTGTTTGCGATAGAGTACCCGGAGTGCGAAGCGTGCTACTACGAGTCTCTAGGTTTCACGGATCATCAGCAAGGTAAGTAACACTTTGATCATACCTCTTTACTACCCAGTTTTATTTCATTAGATCAATCCACAAACAATTGCATGGTTAGGATCTAATTTAAATTATGGGTTTGGGAAGTAGATGAGGTAGTACCTATTCACCTGTTTATTATCAAACCTATGGGAGTTACTTCTACGTTGCTTATATGGCTATGCTATGCTATGCTCGTAGACGTGGTTTGGGTTTGAGAGTATTCATGACATATGTGAGTATTTTTCATTAATGGTTAACTTAAGGTGGCAACTTTAATACACATCTGGGTGGATTGAGGCACCTGGGGAACCCAGTGATTGCCTGTATTTTTGGAAATCCCGGGGTACCGTGTGATTCTCCTATGGACTGCCACCCAGGCTCAAAGGGATCATGAGATTATTCATGCTAGAAACTTCCGTGTGCAGCCACAAGCCATTATGGGCTCTGGCATAGTTGAGTATGTTGTGTGACCTCTTTCAGTGGTAGGCTAACAGATGTAGGGGATGTAGGTGGTACTGTCTACCCAGAGTAAAGAGTTAACGCTTCTGAAAGACTGTGTCTCGGTCATCCGTTTCTCAAACACCATGTAGTGCGAGAAATCCAACGGAGGAGATCGAGTCTTGTGGGGAAAAGTGCGCAAACCTCTGCAGAGTGTACAAACTAATCATGGTTAGCCGTGTCCCCGGTTATGGACATCTTGAGTATCTGGTTCTTGGATTATCATGTGGATCTCATCACTCTTAATTATAAATATTGATTGGGTTATTTAATTACTTTATAATTGGGATTGAGATGGGGTTTACCATTCTCAATGTTTAACAACCACCATGATAGTTAAATAAAAATGTATTCCTTTGTTGTAGGGAAAAATTGGCTTTTCGCAAAACATATTAACCATACAGCCTCCACCAGCCATATATGCATGTAGTGATAGCTTTATTCTGTTCATTACTCTTTTGTGTTACATTGCCAGCATATTCCATGTGCTGACCTGTTTTCGGGCTGCAACGTATCATGTTGCAGACTTTTCAGACGAGGAGTAAGGTGCCTTAGGTCGTGATTTTTCACTCAGTGATGCCGTTGGAGTTGATGGACTCACTTTATCTTCCAAGCCTTCCGCTATTATCGTTTTAGATGGCCTTAAGCCATATTTATTGTAATAAGTTCTCTTTTGAGACATTCGATGTAATAAGTGTGTGATTGCTACTCTGTTATAAACCCTCAAGTACTGTGCGTGTCAGCATTACCGATCCAGGGATGACACTGATGCACAGAGATCAGACTGTTTGAGGTCTGGTCGCTACAAGATGGTATCAGAGCACACGCTGACTGTAGGACACGACCACTAAGCTAAAGCCCTAGATCACTACTCCCTTCTCATTTCTGACTTCTCTCCATTTTCTACTCTTTAGGATGGCGGATGCAAGGATCAAGTTCACGCAACCGGATGAAGACACCCCTTTTGGACGCCACTTGAAGGAAGTCACAAGATACCTGAACATTGGAATACCAAGCTTCACAGGGACTTACAATGCCACTTTACCAGAAGAGGAGCGCTGGATGATTCAAGTTCAAGTTCTAGGAAGGACATTTACGCCAGTCACTGAGCCCATAGAGTTTTCCTTTGATGCACCAACCTGGAGTCTAGGAAAGAGTATGGCAGCTCACATTACCATGGGACGCATTGGAGAAGTTTACCACAATGATCTCAAGGATACAATCTACCAGATTTGTGGGCGCCGAGATGAGCAATGGGAGATGATCAGCACCAGGAAGGATAGATCAATTGCAGCTTTCATCCAGGAGTTAAGCCAACACATTCGACGCCAGGAGAACCAAATGTGCACAGGCATGACAGATTTGAAGAAGGCAATGACAAGGATCACGGAACTGGAGGAAGAACTCAAGGCTACTCGCGAGGATTATATGGAGGAAATCGTCGTACTAGTGGAGAAGAATGACGACCTGACAAGGAAGCTGGGAGTATTCATGGGAGACCCCGCGCCAGGAGGAGAAGACGACAGTTCCACTTGCCCGAAGAACTACATCATCATCGACGACACCGACTCGGATCCCGACGATAGCGATGATGACTATGTTGATGAAGCTGGAGCAGATATCATGGAGTCTTCGACCGATCAATTTTTCTAGTCGACCACCATATCAGTAGTAGTATTCCACCATGTATATAGTATTGTCCGAGCACTTTTGTAACGATAGTTCTAGACCGATTGGATGCCCTTGCTTGATTGATTGAGTGATATGTTTGTGTTTGTCTCATGTGCATATGGGTAGTGTTTTCCCCTAGACCTCATCCTACTCTGTTTTCTCACCTTTTCTAAACCCAGCAGATGCCTCTGAGACGCGACAATGGATTTGCTTTCCCACCGGAGCTCACTCAGTTGATCCAGCAGTAGAATGCATTGATGCAGATACTAGTCCAGAATCAAAACCAGGGGAACAACAACAACAACCCACCACCACCACCACCACCACCAGTTGATCACTTAGCCCGTTTTCTTAGGCTAAATCCGCCGGTGTTCTCCAGTAGCACCGAGCCGATTGTTGCAGATGACTGGCTCCGCAAGATTGAAAGGGAGTTGACTACTGCAGGATGCACAGATGCAGAGAGAGTGCGTTTTGTCGCACATCAGCTTGATGGACCCGCAGCATCATGGTGGGAGAATTTCACGGTCACTTACCCCATTGACACGGTGACATGGGATCAGTTTCAGCAAGCTTTTCGCACTGCCCATGTATCAGCAGGAGCTATGGCCATGAAGAAGCACGAGTTTCGCAACTTACGCCAAGGAGGACGCACCGTTGGCCAATATGTGGATGACTTTAGTAAGCTAGCATGTTATGCCCCAGATGACGTTGCTACAGACGCAGCTAAGAAGGAGAAGTTTCTGGAAGGACTGAATGATGAGCTGAGCATGCAGTTGATGGTGGCAAATTTCAATAACTACCAGGAGTTGGTAGATAGAGCTCTCATGATCGAAGGGAAGCAGCAGCAGATTGACAGCCGCAAGAGGAAGTATGGACAAGGGAAGTACAATTCTGGAGCTCATCAGAGGCCCCGTTTCACCCCGAACTCGGGAGGACTTGTCCATAATCATGGAGGTCACAATCACTCTGGAGGGAGTTCGCATAACCATAGTGGCGCCAAGAACGGGAATGGTAATGGAGGAAGCAACGGACAGAACCGTTCCAACCCGGCAACACCTGCCAAGAAAGATCTAAGCCACATTACTTGCTACAAGTGCCAGAAGACTGGACATTACGCCAATGAATGTCCTGAAGCTAAGAATGGAAACGGCAATGGAAGCTCTGGGAAGAAGCCCAACCCTTTCACCAGGGGACAAGTAAACCACGTTAACGTGGAGGAGGTTGAAGCCCAACCCGATGCAGTAATAGGTAAGTTTTTGGTTTAGTCATTTACTGCAGTCGTACTTTTTGATACTGGTGCATCGCATTCATACATATCAAGGGGATTTGATAAGTTTAAACTGCCAACCCAAGCCCTTAGGTCACCCATGTTAGTAACCTCACCAGGAGCAGAGTATATGGCTAGCCTATGGTGTGATCGGTTACCATTAAGGATTGGTAACTACCTGTTTCCCTCAGACCTATGGAGTCACAAGGATTGGATGTGATATTAGGCATGGATTGGTTATCGAAGTATGGAGGGAAAATTGACTGCGCCAGTAAGTCGATTTTGGCTTACCACCCCAGAAGGAAGAAGGATCAAGTATGTATCACGGCATGTGCCGAACAGGACTCAAGTAAATTCCTTATCAGGAGTTGTACAGGAGGAAGTACCAGTAGTGAAGGATTTTCCGGATGTATTTCCAGAAGAGTTGCCAGGCATGCCACCGGATAGAGACATTGAGTTCTTGGTTGATATTTTGCCAGGCACAGGACCAATATCTAAGAGACCGTACAGAATGCCCGCAAAGGATTTAGAGGAAATTAAGAAACAGATTAAGGAGTTACTGGATAAAGGTTATATTCGCCCAAGTTCGTCACCTTAGGGATCCCCAGTACTTCTAGTGGAGAAAAAGGATGGATCGTTAAGGATGGTTGTTGATTATCGAGGATTGAATGAGGTGACGATCAAGAACAAGTACCCACTGCCGATGATCAATGATTTGTTTGATCAGCTGCAAGGAGCTAAAGTGTTTTCCAAGATCGATCTGCGATCAGGGTACCACCAGCTGAAGATTCGAGAGCAGGATATACCTAAGACAGCTTTTACCACGAGGTACGGGCTATATGAGTATACCGTTATGTCGTTTGGCCTGACTAACGCACCTGCCTATTTTATGAACATGATGAACAAGGTGTTTATGGAGTTTTTGGATAAGTTCGTTGTGGTGTTCATTGATGATATTCTGGTCTACTCGAAGAATGAAGAAGAACATAAAGAGCATTTGCATTTGGTACTTGGGAAGCTCAGAGAACATCAGCTATACGCCAAGTTCAGCAAGTGTGAGTTTTGGTTGAAGGAAGTTGGATTCCTTGGACATGTTATATCCGGAGAAGGAATAGCAGTAGACCCCACCAAAGTTGTCACTGTGACAAATTGGGAGTCACCCACGTCAGTTGGAGAGATTCGGAGTTTTCTTGGACTCGCAGGATACTACCAGAGGTTCATTGAAAATTTCTTAAAGATTGCAAAGCCCATGACGGAGTTGTTGAAGAAGGACACCAAGTTCAAATGGACTGAGGAATGTGAGGCCAGTTTTCAGGAGTTGAAGAAACGCTTGGTTACATCACCAGTGTTGATTCTGCCAGATCAACGCAAGGATTACGAAGTGTATTGCGACGCTTCTCGTCGAGGACTTGGAGCCGTACTTATGCAGGAGGGAAGAGTTGTTTCATATGCCTCACGACAGCTTAAACCCCATGAGTTAAATTATGCTATGCATGATTTGGAGTTAGCAGCCGTAGTGCATGCGTTGAAGACTTGGAGACATTTTCTCATCGGAAACCATTGTGAGGTATACACGGATCACAAGAGTTTGAAGTATATCTTCACGCAGAAGGAGTTGAATCTCAGGCAGAGGAGATGGTTAGAACTCATCAAGGATTATGATATGAGGTTGCATTATCATCCAGGAAAGGCTAACGTAGTAGCCGATGCGTTGAGCCGCAAAAGTCATGTCAATACACTCCTGACCGGAGAATTACCCAAAGAGTTGGCTGATGATCTACTCGAGCTATGTTTGGAAATTGTTCCGAGAGGTTATGTAGCAGCTTTGGAGGTTCAATCTACCTTGATGGATAAGATCAGAGAAGCTCAGAAGACGGACAAGGAGATTGCCGAGATAAAGGAAAGAATGAGCAAAGGAAAAGCTAAAGGATTTCGTGAGGATGAGCACGATACCTTATGGTTTGAGGACCGCGTATATGTGCCAAATGATCAGGAGATCAGGAAGCTGATTTTGCAGGAGGCCCATGATTCGCCATATTCGATTCACCCAGGAAATACCAAGATGTATCTGGATTTGAAAGATAGTTTCTGGTGGACCGGAATGAAGAAGGATATTGCGGAGTATGTAGCAGTTTGTGATGTATGTCAGAGAGTGAAGGCAGAACATCATAAGCCAGCTGGGTTGCTACAGCCATTGCCGATACCCGAATGGAAGTGGGATAAACTAGGCATGGACTTTATCACGGGATTACCCAGGACTCGTTCAGGCTATGACTCGATATGGGTTGTAGTCGATCGTTTGACGAAGGTAGCTCATTTCATCCCGGTGAAGACCACTTACACCAGTGCTAAGTTGGCAAAGATATACATGAACAGGATCGTATGTCTGCATGGAGCTCCGAGGACCATTGTATCAGATAGAGGAACCCAGTTTACCTCAAAGTTTTGGAATCAGTTGCATGAAACTTTGGGAACCAGGCTAGAGTTCAGTACAGCTTTTCACCCACAGACAGATGGACAAACTGAGAGAGTCAACCAGATTTTGGAGGACATGTTGAGAGCTTGTGCGCTAGACTATGGATCTAGTTGAGACGATAATTTGCCGTATGCAGAGTTCTCATACAACAACAGCTATCAAGCCAGTTTGAAGATGGCCCCTTTCGAAGCATTGTACAGAAGGAGGTGCAGAACGCCGTTGTTGTGGGATGAAGTTGGAGACCGACAGTTGTTTGGACCAGATTTGATTAAAGAGTCTGAAGAGAAGGTTAAGCTGATTCACGATAGACTCAAGGTAGCCCAGTCCAGGCAGAAGAGTTATGCGGATTTTAAACGCAAGGAGACAGTTTACGAAGTTGGTGACAGAGTGTATCTTCGTGTATCACCACTTCAAGGAGTGAAGCGTTTTGGAGTTAAGGGGAAGTTAGTACCACGTTTTGTGGGACCATACAAGGTTTTGGAACGTATGGGAGAAGTTGCTTACAAGTTGAAGTTGCCTGAAGAATTTTCAGGAGTTCACGACGTGTTCCATGTTTCTCAGTTGAAGAAATGCCACGCAGAGATGGCTGATATCCCTGTGAGAGATACAGTACCACTGGAAGCGATACAGTTGGATAGTGATTTGACATATGAGGAGAAACCAGTCAAGATACTCGAGTTTGCCAGCTGAGTTACACGCAGCAAAGTAATCAAGTTCTGCAAAGTTCAGTCACCATACCGAAGATGAAGCCACCTGGGAACGAGAGGAAGACCTACGGAAGGATCACCCTCACCTATTTTCTAGCCAACCCGAATCTCGAGGGCGAGATTCATCTTAAGGGGGTGGGTTTGTAACATCCCAAATTTTCAATTTGGAATGTTATACATTAGATCATCATTGCATATCATATTTTATTGCATTTTGGTTTGATCCTAGAAATTCTACGCAACTCAAGGACCCAAGGAGAGAGTTGGGAATTTCGTTATTTTCATATTTGAGTTTTCTCAAATTTTTGAAAAGAGGATCGTTTGATTTTAATTATTTTCTCTTCAAATATTCTTTTATAAAAATAAAAGAGAGAGGATAAAATGACTTCCCCAAAATAAAGAAATATTGGAGATTTAATATTAAAATCAAATAAGATTTTTATTCAGAGTTTTATCGCTATTTTATTTGAATTAGGAAAATATGCATTTTTCAAAATTGCATTAGAGTCCCAAATAAATGTTCACCTTGTCCGGCTTATTTTTAGAGGACGGGGAAAATTTATTTCAGAATTTTTGGAGCCCGTTTTTTTTAATAATTCTGCACGTTGGAATTATTAAAAAAACGAAACCGACTCCGAGCCATACCCGAGCGGGACTCCGCCAGGGGGGGGGGGCTTTATAAGCCGCAGCCCCGAGCCGCCCCAAGGCCCAGCCGCCGCCGCCAGCCCACCCGCGCCCGACGCCGCCACGCCGCCGCCGTTCGCCGACTCGCCGGAGGTAGTCGCCCCCGCCGCCTCGGTTTTCGCGAGAAAACCGATCTTTTTTTTTCAAAAACCCTAGATCTGTTTTTTAAGTTTCGGTTCGGTTTTTTTGTTTAGTTATTTAGCGGACGTTCGTCCGTACGTTTGTTTTAACGAACGGTTTTCGCCTGTTAGCCGCAGATAACGAACGTTCATTCGTTAGTCTGTTCGTCAGTTTTTCTTTTTCTCAGATTTTCCGCGATTATTTTCGATCGCGATTTCTGATCCGATTTTCGTTTTAGTTTAACTTTTCGCTCGTTTATCAGAATCAGGCGATTCAAGCGCCTAGAGTTTCGTCTCGAAACTCTCTTTTTGTTTAACCAACTTAAACAAGTTTTTGCTACTGTAAAAATTGACTTTAGTCCAAATTAGTAAATGAAGCTTGTTTCTTTCGCAGTTTAAGTTTCGTTGCTTCGTTTGATTTGATTCTTTTTGCAAACCGGAGTTCTTAAGTTGAACTTTCTGGTTAGATCTCTTATTTGAGTTTTACCCATGCAGCTTGCTTGTTTGCTTATTGTATGTTTGTTTGTTTGCGATAGAGTGCCCGGAGTGCGAAGCATGCTACTACTAGTCTCTAGGTTTCACGGATCATCAGCAAGGCAAGTAACACTTTGATCATACCTCTTTACTACCCAGTTTTATTGCATTAGATCAATCCACAAACAATTGCATGGTTAGGATCTAATTTAAATTGTGGGTTTGGGAAGTAGATGAGGTAGTACCTATTCACCTGTTTATTATCAAACCTATGGGAGTTACTTCTACGTTGCTTATATTGCTATGCTATGCTCGTAGACGTGGTTTGGGTTTGAGAGTATTCATGACAGATGTGAGTATTGTTAATTAATGGTTAACTTAAGGTGGCAACTTTAATACACATCTGGGTGGATTGAGGCACCTGGGGAACCCAGTGATTGCCTGTATTTTTGGAAATCCCGGGGTACCGTGCAATTCTCCTATGGACTGCCACCCAGGCTCAAAGAGATCATGAGATTATTCATGCTAGAAACTTCCGTGTGCAGCCATAAGCCATTATGGGCTCTGGCATAGTTGAGTATGTTGTGTGACCTCTTTCAGTGGTAGGCTAGCAGATGTAGGGGATGTAGGTGGTACTGTCTACCCAGAGTAAAGAGTTAACGCATCTGAAAGACTGTGTCTCGATCATCTGTTTCTCAAACACCATGTAGTGCGAGAAATCCAACGGAGGAGATCGAGTCTTGTGGGGAAAAGTGGGCAAACCTCTGCAGAGTGTACAAACTAATCATGGTTAGCTGTGTCCCCGGTTATGGACATCTTGAGTATCTGGTTCTTGGATTATCATGTGGATCTCATCACTCTTAATTATAAATATTGATTGGGTTATTTAATTACTTTATAATTGGGATTGAGATGGGGTTTACCATTCTCAATGTTTAACAACCACCATGATAGTTAAATAAAAATTTATTCCTTTGTTGTAGGGAAAAATTGGCTTTTCGTAAAACATATTAACCATACAGCCTCCACCAGCCATATATGCATGTAGTGATAGCTTTATTCTGTTCATTACTCTTTTGTGTTACATTGCCAGCATATTCCATGTGCTGACCCGTTTTCGGGCTGCAACGTATCATGTTGCAGACTTTTCAGACGACGAGTAAGGTGCCTTAGGTCGTGATTTTTCACTCAGTGATGCCGTTGGAGTTGATGGACTCACTTTATCTTCCAAGCCTTCCGCTGTTATCGTTTTAGATGGCCTTAAGCCATATTTATTGTAATAAGTTCTCTTTTGAGACATTCGATGTAATAAATGTGTGATTGCTACTCTGTTATAAATCCTCAAGTACTGTGTGTGTCAGCATTACCGATCCAGGGATGACACTGATGCACAAAGATCAGACTGTTTGAGGTCTGGTCGCTACAATTTATAGGTCCCATGCAAGAAATGGGAATGAAATTCAAACATGTGGGCGTCGTGGCTCGGCCGGAAAGATTGAGAAACTTGTTTTTTTAATTCCTGTAAAACCAAAACACGCCTGAAAATCATGAAACTTGGCATGGTGTCATGACATGGCACCAACATGCAGCGGTAATTTTTTTGGCCAAATTGGGACAAGCTCTCGTGTAAGCTTCTTGCAAACCGGAGCTTCCCTCAAGAAGGCTTGTGGTTCCGAGAGGGAACGTGTCACCTCCGTGTGTGAAATGACATAGTACACTGCCTTCTCCTGCCTTAATTCTTTTACACAAGTAGATTAGACCAAATAGAAGTATCGTGCTAAATTTTGGAATTATTCCGGGTTCGTTTGGCCTTTTTATACATTATTTGAGTTTTTGGGCATTTAATGTGCATAATTCAAATTTGAACTACAAGCACATGCTCCAGTGGACCAAAGTTGGTTGAAAAATCACATGTGTGTCCTTGAGTGAATTTCTAGGTCCCATGCAAGAAATGGAAATGAAATTCAAACATGTGGGTGTCGTGGCTCGACCGAAAAGATTGAGAAACTTGGTTTTTAATTCTTGTAAATCCAAAACACGCCTGAAAATCATGAAACTTTGCATGGTGTCATGACATGGCACCAACATGCTGCGGTAATTTTTTTGGCCGAATTGGGACAAGCTTTGGTGTAAACTTCTTGCAAACCGGAGCTTCCCTTAAGAAGGCTCATGATTCCGAGAGGGAAAGTGTCACCTCCGTGTGCGAAGCGACATACGTACACTGCCTTCTCCCGCCTTAATTTTTTAGACATGCAGATTTGACCAAATAGAAGTACCGTGCTAAAATTTTGAATTATTCCGGTTTCGTTTGGCCTTTTTTATACATTAATTGAGTTTCTGGGCATTTAATGTGCATAATTCAAATTTAAAGTACAAGCACATGCTCTAGTGCATCAAAGTTGGTTGAAAAATCACATGTGTGTCTTTGGGTGAATTTATAGGTCCCATGCAAGAAATGGGAATGAAATTCAAACATGTGGGCGTCGTGGCTCGGCCGGAAAGATTGAGAAACTTGATTTTTTAATTCCTGTAAAACCAAAACACGCCTGAAAATCATGAAACTTGGCATGGTGTCATGACATGGCACCAACATGCTGCGGTAATTTTTTTGGCCGAATTGAGACAAGCTTTGGTGTAAGCTTCTTGCAAACCGGAGCTTCCCTCAAGAAGGCTTGTGGTTCGGAGAGGGAACGTGTCACCTCCGTGTGCGAAATGACATGTGTACACTGCCTTCTCCCGCCTTAATTTTTTTACACTGGCAGATTAGACCAAATAGAAGTATCGTGCTAAAATTTGGAATTATTCCAGGTTAGTTTTGCCTTTTTATACATTAATTGAGTTTTTGGGCATTTAATGTGCATAATTTAAATTTGAACTACAAGCACATGCTCCAGTGCACGAAAGTTGGTTGAAAAATCACATGTGTGTCCTTGAGTGAATTTGTAGGTCCCATGCAAGAAATGGGAATGAAATTCAAACATGTGGGCGTTGTGGCTCGACCGGAAAGATTGAGAAACTTGGTTTTTAATTCCTGTAAATCCAAAGCACACCTGAAAATCATGAAACTTTGCATGGTGTCATGACATGGCACCAACATGCTGCGGTAAATTTTTTGGCCGAATTGGGACAAGCTTTGGTGTAAACTTCTTGCAAACCGGAGCTTCCCTCAAGAAGGCTCGTGGTTCCGAGAGGGAAGGTGTCACCTCCGTGTGCGAAACGACATAAGTACACTGCCTTCTCCCGCCTTAATTTTTTTACACAGGCAGATTAGACCAAATAGAAGTATCATGCTAAATTTTGGAATTATTCCGGGTTCGTTTGGCCTTTCTATACATTAATTGAGTTTCTGGGCATTTAATGTGCATAATTCAAATTTAAACTACAAGCACATGCTCCAGTGCACCAAAATTGGTTGAAAAATCATATGTGTGTCCTTGGGTGAATTTCCAGGTCCAATGCAAGAAATGGGAACGAAATTCAAACATGTGGGCGTCGTGGCTCGGCCGGAAAGATTGAGAAACTTGGTTTTTTAATTCTTGTAAATCCAGAACACGCCTGAAAATCATGAAACTTGGCATGATGTCATGACATGGCACCAACATGTTGTGGTAATTTTTCTGTACGATTTGCGAAGGCGCACACATTAACAATTAACAAAGTCATTTTGAAACAAGTGTTGTCACGTTACAAATCTGAAACACAAGTATTATTGAAACCGTGGGCGTTCTACTTACCAATTGTGTGTCGCCACGCGTCCCCTTTTTTATTGGCTAGGAGGTGCCGTGCGGGGTAGCTATTTGAGTACGGGAGCCGTGCGATCAGACCCCTGCGCGTGCTCATCGGGAGGAGAGCCCTTTTACCTCTACCCGCTGCGCACCTCCCTCCCAACATCTCCATTAATAGCGCCCGAGCCCCTGTTCTACGGCATGGCTAGATGTCTCACTAGACTGAGATTTGAGAGAGAAAAATGAAAATCTGAAAAGAAAGTTTTGCACAAATCTTGATGTAAGATCCGACGAAACTATATAGCATCGACTGCGACTTATAGCAAGCATGATGATTATAAGGACGATGACAGTGGATAATAATTGTCTTACATATTTAGGAACATAATTAAAATCCCCGCAAAAAAGGAACATAATTAAAAAAAGCCACATGCGGCAACGCCTGAAATACACAAGTGCAAAAGAAGAAGGAAGACAATGATCTGGCTCGCTGATCTCTACTTTCTTGATGCGTTGCTGCAGGCCGCAGGAACTAGTCTACGCGGCGAGCGGCGATGAGCTCTTTCTTGTCCTCAAGATGCTACTTGAGAGCATCCACGGATTCCTCCACCAGCCTTCTGCGCTCGATGCGCAGCATGGCATTATCGTCCATAAGTTTCTCGATGATGACGCCGATCCTCTTCAACAAGGAAGTGGTCTCCTCCTGCTGCTCCGCACTTCCGATGATCTTCGCCCTCAGGAGGTCGCGCTCGGCCTGAAGCTTTGCATTGCTCTTAATTAGTTGCCGGATGACGCTAGTAGCCTGTTCAAAAGAGGCTTTCATGTCGTCCTACAACCTCGCCCAGCAGGAGATCTGATCCATCTGGCTATGGACGATCGCATGCATGCGCCTGTAAGAGTCCTCGCCTGCCCGCGAGACATTTTCCCAGGCCGCCGCGGGGGGAAGGACATCTTTGCTGTATTTGCGGCGCGGCGGGACATCACTTCTGCTTCCGCGGCACGGCCGGACCAGTCTGCCGCATCGACGGCGCGGCGGGACCTCCGTGCTGCTTCGGCGGCGCGCCGGGACCTCTGTGCTACTACGGCCGCGCGGCGGGACATGCCGGCTGCGTTCGCGGCGGGGCGAGACATCTCTTTTGCTTCCTCTTCCATGCTCGCATCTCCCTCGTGGCAATCTCTCGACCCAGAACTCACGCTGTCCAAGGGAACAATGCTGAATGACTTGTTTGTTTTTGTGGATGAGGAGTTGAGGAGGAATGTGCAGTCATCTTGGAGTAGCAGTATTTATAACTGAGTACTAATATGCTCCTAAGTGAGAAACCGTTTTGGTTTTGATCGGTGTGAACAGGTTTGCAATTTGGAATGTGACGGGACGCGGGCCCAAAATTTACTGACGATTATAAGTGCGGCACTATTCCCGGAAGGCATAATGTGGGCACGTACGCCTTCTCGACCACGTACGTGGCGTTTGCACCATAGGGTGCACCGCAATAGGCAATGTCAGCACACGTCTTGTTCCAGCAATCGCGCGCGCTCGTTATTACCATCGGGCATGCTTCTTTTAATTAGAATGTGTGTGCCTATCTAGCGCACACACGTTGATCTATCTAATTGTTTCAGTTTGTTGTGGCTAATCGCAAACAGTTCATCCATGTGAAGTGTATGCCATCAACCGCAGACACTTTGATCTGGCTGACCCGTTTCTGTTCTATTGCCGAATCGCAAACAGTTAATCCTTCTGAAGCGTATGCCCTCAATTGCACACACCTTTATCTAGCTGCCCGTTTCTATTGTTCCTCCTCATCACAAACAGTTCATCCGAGTGAACCGTATGCTGTATATCGCACACACCTTCATCTGGCTGCCCGTTTCTTTTGTTCCGCCTCATCGCAAACAGTTTATTGAACTGAACTGTATGCCCTGCATCGCACACGCAACTAAAATCTGAACCGTGTTTGATGGCTCCGCCATCGCAAACGTTTTGCACCTTTTTTGACAGTTTTTTACACCACCGTTTGCGATTATTGCATCGCACACAGTTTCGTCGAAGGGTCTCTGATCGTAGTGTCGCGTTAGCAGCATCCTGAAGTAGTGACTCCCCCACTGCCATGTCCTCTGCATCTATCTCCGCTTCCATGAATTCCCCCATTGCTTGTCCAATCAGCTCTCCTGTCTCTTTATTCATCATTCCCAAAGGGATGTTTGACACCCTAACCCATATCGAGAAGTACCAGAACTCATAATCATCCAACGTTTTGCTTGCAACGAAATCCTCCAGCACCAGCAGTTCTTTGCCCACTAGCCATGGCCCCCCTTCGAGCGCTTTCCTCTTCCCCGACGCCTGGCCGAAAGTGAGCAGGAACAAATTCCTCCTCAGCTCCTTGCACAAGGTACCCTCCCTTGGGCACCAAATCCTCCCCAGAGTCTGAGCAATGTCATCCGCATCCGCAGCTTTTTTGGACAACACTTTCCCAATAGTTTGGTTTGGGTTTACCTTCGCCCTTGCGCTTGCCGTCCCTAGCACCACACACTTCTTCTTCTTCTCAGCAATCCTCAAGTTCTTGAGCAGGGCTTCCACTCCTTCCGCCCCAACCTCCTTCCCCTTCCCCTTCCTCGACGCCCTTTCCGGTGGGTGTATTATGACCCCAGGCCCCGGGGTCCCAGGGAAGGCTTTTTGGTGGTAGGGATGCTCTTAGCCTTCCTCTCGCTGGCGGACAGCCGACCCTGTCCAGATCTGGACGGCTCCCTCTCTCTACTCCACCCAAACCTCACCACTCGCGGCCAAATCAACGCCCCAGTCACACCCTGCGAGCAGCGGCTATGGCTGGCAGCACTAGCGCTGGGGGAGACAGGTGGGAACCGGGCCTGGATCAACCAATCGGCGACGAGACGACGGCGCAAACCTAGTCGCCCACGCGTCGCTGCGGGGTACCCTA
The DNA here is from genome assembly GCF_018294505.1 of Triticum aestivum. Classification (NCBI taxonomy): domain Eukaryota; kingdom Viridiplantae; phylum Streptophyta; class Magnoliopsida; order Poales; family Poaceae; genus Triticum; species Triticum aestivum. The sequence goes on from NC_057802.1 coordinate 67,061,966, forward strand.
CCCTCACACACGGACGGACCTAGCGGACTCCGATGAGATGCGAACTGAGGAAGGAAGGACTCGTCGATGGAGAAATTGGGCTGGGGGAGGCGGTGGCATTTCCATTGTAATAATGGGGACAAGTTGGCCCATATTTGAAAGGGGGTTAGTGGCAGCTCGGGAATCAGCAAAATTGCGGATTCCAGCTTCCGCCGCTGTCCAGTGCAATTTGCAGAATCGATTCTGGGCAGCTGGCCTACGAATCTGGCTGTTTGTTTGTGAATCCGATTTTGACTGGGCTAGAATCCGAGAATCACAATCTGTAGCCCAAACAAAAGCCACCTTAGTCTCACTGGCTGGATGGATCCACATGTAATATTCGGGAGCCCCTAGCTGACACTCGTGGGCGTAAAAAACACGAGCTTCCGCACAGAGCGCAATCTGAACGGCCCGGCCCATTCACTGACGTCACAGTGAGGCAGTACAAAAAACCCCAAAAAACTACACCATGTGAGGGATTCGAACTCACAACCATACGATAGATTGTTAGGAATCCTCACCACTTCAGCTACTGCGTCACAATGATTAGTATTCTGCGTGAATGTAAAAGAACTAAATGTAGTGCCAGATCGAAAAAAAATTCCAACCATTGAACATTTTTTATTATACATTGAACATTTTCGTAATATACAATGAACATTTTTTAAATACACATTGAACCTTCTTGTGATATGCGCTGAACAATTTGAAAATACACATTGAACCTTTTTGTGATATACGCTGAACAATTTGAAACTACACATTGAACGTTTCTGTGATATACACAGAACAATTTGAAAATACGCATTGAACATTTTGTAATATATATTGAACATTTTTTAAATACGCAATGAATATTTTCTTATTGTACAGTGAATCGTTTGTTAAATATACGATGAACATTTTTGTAATACAAGATGAACTCTTATATAATACACAAAAAATAAAATGTAAAAATAAACAGAAGAAACACAGTTTTTTATCATATTGAAGAATTGATGCAAAAAAACAAGATAATTCATTTTCTTAAAGTATTAATGGACGAAAAAGGAAAAGAAAAAAGAAAAGAAAGAGAAAGATAAAACCAGAACGAAAAAAAGAGAAAAGAACATGAAAGAACCAGAAAGGAAAAACAAAACAAAAATGCAAAAGAAGAAACCACAACAAAACCACTGAAAACCGGACAAAACATTGAGAAAATCGAAAGCAAAAAACCACACAAGAAAAATAAAACAGAGGAAACAGCACAGGAAAAAGGAACAGCGGACGAACAAAACACGAATCCCGTACGTGGGCCGGCCCAACCAGACGCTCCCCTCAGCGAAGGCTCAACGTTCTGACGCCAACTAGCGTCAAATAGGGTCTGCCGTCATATTCATCTTCTTCCCTTATCTCTTTTTGTCTTCCTCTTCACAGAAACGACGGCAGCTCCTTTGTTGGGCATCCTGACGGGCTCGCTGCAAGTCATGTTTAGGACTAGCACCTAGCACAACCTCGTCGTCCATTTGACATCGCTTCAACATGCGCAACTCCTACTAGTCCACGTCGTCCATTGACACGGCATTGGCGTGCCCCGTTGTGAGGCTCGTCGCCCTGCTCTGGGTGTGCTCAAGGCTTGCTCACGCGGCTCGTCGTTCCCCTCCAGCTGCATGTATTGCAAGGTCGTGTAGGACACCGATCGACGACCTTGGCCTCGTGCGTTGTCGGCTCCGACGTGTGCCACTCCTGGAGACGATGTTGCGCTACGAGTAGTCAACGAGGCCGACGAGGTCTTCCAAATCACGCATGTTGCTCGTCATGTGAGTCAGACAATGTTGGGTCGTGCACTCAGCACGGTCTAGTTGGGCCCTTTTTCTCTTTTCTCTTTTCTGTTTTCCCCCTTTCTTTTCTGTTTTCTTCGTCTTTTTCACATGAATTTGAATTTGCATTTTCTTCCAACAAAGAACATTTTATAAATTCCAACTGGAATATTTTGGACTATTTGAACTTTTTTTTTGGACAAAATGAACATATAATTTCTGCAACTTATATTTCCTATTTGAATTTGGATTTCAAAATCAAATGTGTTTCAAATTCATTTTAAAAAATAGGCAGAGGGTAAAGGTATTTATTTGGACTTATGAAATTTAATCTCCTGTCAAATAAAATACAAATCCATCTTTGATAATTCCCATTGGAGTTTTGAATTGATTTCAAAATGAATCCAGCTCAAATCTTGGGAATTTAATTTGGCTTTGAATATCACTTGGGACTTATTAAAGATGCTTCTGCCCAAATAATATTTTCAAATGGTTGGGTTGCTACCAAAGCTTCCTAGGGTTTCACTGGTTGCATTTGGATTTTCATCCTTCTAGGCAAACAATCAGCAACTCAATGTCAATCCCAATAAATCCTAGGCAATCATAGGTATTTCCTAGAAAAAATTTAATTCCCTGTGAAATTTTTAACATACCAGATTTGGAAAAAATCTGGGATGTGATAGACTACCACCCTTAAAAGATATCTCGTCCCGAGATCTGGAGAGGCTAGAAAGAAAGGTTGGGGTTTCGGGTTCTCTTAAATTCCATCTCCAAACCAAGGGTCTGTTGTCTGGTAGATGTCGATACCAACTATACTCTGGTGTCCTTGGATTCCCACCCTTTCCATCGGACTTTGTGGTGCTCAAGATAATTTTGTGGGTGGTAGCTCTATTTTTCAAGGCTTCCTTGTTACCGGGGTCTGGTTGGGGTGTGCGATGCCTCCTGAAACTATCCTTGAATCTCAGTCCTTGTGTTCCAGGTTGCTACCACCCTTAAAAGAGATTAAGGTTGGGGTCTCCTGTAGCTTCTTACTCCTTCGTGCTAGTACTGGTGGTCACTTCGGATTCTATAATTGTGATATCATCTACCAGCTCAATGGGTCTTTCGCTCTTCCATTTCGAGTCAACTGTCCTTGTAATTCATGTCGTGCTCATACCATCATATGAGTCATAATCCTCCTTATGGTAGTTCCATGTTTGTACCATCCAATCATTCACTCGGATACTGGCATGTCTTTATCCTCATGATCCTTACACAAGTATCATCCTGTAACCATCCTGTCAACATACTACCATCCTGATTACTCATCTGATTCGGGTGAATTCCAACAGTCAATTCTCTTTACCCTCTGTGGTCCTGGGTGATCCTTACTGTCCTTACATCCACTCCAAATCTTGAAATTCCTTAGCAGGGGTGGTCTTCCGATATATGGATCCTTCCCAGTCGCTCGGTCGAGCTCTTACTCACCGTTAGACCTACGTTTGGCAACGATTACCTGTATAGGGCCTCGTGGTATTCCATCTAGGTTCTTGGCTTCGTAGTTTCTCGACTATAGGTGTCTCACTCAAGACTATCTGCTCCTCACAGTAAGGAAAATAATAAGAGTAAACGTCATGGCGATCAACTCATGGCGTACCCAACTCATTACCAGCCTTGGGGTTTGGAAATCTTCGTAATCCTAACACTCGGTGTTCCTCAGAAGCGTTCTTGAAGTCCTCCCAGCTTCATGCTTCAGGTCTTTTGAACTCCTTCCTCTTAGGACAACAACGTCTAACGTTATCTCACAACTCTCAGATGGCAAAATTCCTATGGTGTTAGCTACCAACTATCGTTTCCTCAGCGGTTCTATTCCCTGATGTGGCAAACTTGTTTTGTCATCCTCCAGGTCACATTACTCGAATTCAATCACACTTGTACAATTGTTTCTAGTCTTTCATGGTGCTTCTACTCACTGGCATATCCAATACTAACACCATCCTCTTTACTGACGAATCTGACATATCTGTTTGGGTTCTGGTGCTTATTGCACGGTGATTTGGTCACTGCAGCTAACATATGTTCCATTCAGTCACTCTCACTGATGATTGGGGTTCCGTACTCCTATCATGTCTGGCTTCGTCAAGGGTTAAGATAATATCCTGAGGCAGTTTATCCCCTTAAATAGTCCTTAAAAATCCATGACGGGTTCTTCTAACATTCTAAACTTCTAATTCCTTACTAACTCTGTCATTCCTTCTGGAAACTGCAATACATTTCTGATCAGGGTTCCAATGGGTATGCCCTTCGTTTTACTTCACCGTTGGGTAGTGGCTACTGTTCGCCTGACGGGTCTGATACTTCCTAGTCGGTGTCTTTTGCTTTTCTATTAATCGGGGTGTCTAATTTAGTCTCTCTTTTTCCTTTTCTGCTAATCTAGGTGTCCAATTTAGTCTTTCTTGTCTCGGTTATGGTATATAGCAATGCGAAAATTTTGGGTCAACAATTGAAAGTGCAACTAATCCCCGGGTGATTTTGGTAATTAATAACAACATATATCTCATTGAACTAATATCCATTCAAGTCAAAGATTTCAGGAAGTTCAATGATCGGCATGGCAAGGACTAGGGAATGTGAACCTCTCAAAATGCTAAAGACATGGATTGGCAAAAGCTCAAGACTCTACATTTTTTGTTAAGTGATCGAAGATCACATTGAGTCCATAGGAAAGCCAATACTATTAAAAGGGGATGAGGTTTTGATGATGATCTGGTTGCTCAAGTGCTTAGTGATATTGCTCAAAACTCTTAGCCACTTTCTCTATCCAAATCTATCCAAAACCCTAAAAGCCAACTCACCCCACCGAATCCTACCTACCCGGACCCACCGAGTTCATCTAGACACTGCCACAGCCAAACCCTAACAAATCAGATCCACCGATATGGATCACGGTCTCACCGAGATGGCCTTGCCAACTCTCTGTTGCCTATTGCAATCATTTCGGTCTTACCGAGTTTTGCAATCGGTGCCACTGAAGCAAGGTTTACCCTAACATTGCACATTGGCCGCTTCGAGATGTTTTCATTCTGTCCCATCGAGACCTCCAACATTCATATCTTTTACACAGGTCGGTGCCACCGGGATTTGTGATTGGTGCCACCGAGTTGAGTCAAATGCGTGTAATGGTTGGATTTCATGTGGAGGCTATATATACACCCCTCCACCCCCTCTTACTCAGTGAGAGAGCCATAAGAATGAAGCTTCACTCCCACCATTCATTTTCTAAGAGAGAACCACCTACTCATGTGTTGGGATCAAGAGATTCCATTCCTACTAATTGAGCCTTGATTTATAGCCTTCCCCAAGTTGCTTTCCACTCAAATCCTCCTTCCACCATAGCCAAACCTATGAGAGAGAGTTGAGTGTTGGGGAGACTATCATTCGAAGCACAAGAGCAAGGAGTTCATCATCATCACACCATCTATTACCTTTTGGGGAGTGGTGTCTCCTAGATTGGTTAGGTGTCACTTGGGAGCCTTCGACATGATGTGGAGTTGAACCAAGAAGTTTGTAAGGGCAAGGAGATCGCCTACTTAATAAAGCTCTACCCGAGTGAGGAAAGTCCTTCGTGGACGATGGCCATGGTGGGATAAACAATGTTGCTTCTTCGTGGACCCTTCATGGGTGGAGCCCTCCGTGGACTCTCGCAGTTGTTACCCTTCGTGGGTTGAAGTCTCCATCAACATGGATGTACGATAGCACCACCTATCGGAACCACGCCAAAAATCTTCGTGTCCCCATTGTGTTTTCCTTCTCCAAACCCCTCCCTTACTTAAATGTGCAATGTTTTACTTTCCGTTGTATACTCTTAGAATTGCATGTGTAGGGTGATGCTTGACTTGCTAGATTTGCTAAAATCTGCCCACAAATAAAATTAGGAGAAGTCTAGGTTTTTATTTGGTCAAGTAGTCTAATCACCCCCCTCTAGACATATATACTTTCGATCCTACAAGTGGTATTAGAGCATTGGTCTCCATTGCATTGGTTTCACAACCTAGGAGAGTGTGGCGTCTAGTGAGGGTAACTATCACCGTAGAGGTCCACATTTTGATGGTACAAATTTTGCTAGTTGGAAGCATAAGATGAAAATGCATATTATTGGTCATAACCCTGCCGTTTGGGATGTTGTTCGTATTGGCTTGCAAGGTGAATTTTTTGAGGATGGTAGAGAAACGGATCGTGAAGCGATCGCGGAAGAATTGAAGATGTTGCAATACAATGCTCAAGCTTGTGACATTCTCTTCAATGGTTTGTGCCCCGAGGAGTTCAACAAAATCAGACGCCTCGAGAATGCAAAGGAAATTTGGGATACTTTGGCTGATATGCACGAAGGTACCAAGTGTGTCAAGGAATCCAAGTTGGATGTGCTCCAAAGTCAACTAGACAAGTTCAAGATGAAGGATGGGGAAGGAGTCGCTGAAATGTACTCTAGGCTCGCTCTCATCACAAATGAGATTGCCAGCTTAGGAAGTGAAGAGATGACCGACAAGTTCATCATCAAGAAGATCCTTAGAGCCTTGGATGGAAAATATGATACCGTGTGCACTTTTATCCAAATGATGCCCAATTACAAAGACCTCAAGCCTACAGAAGTCATTGGAAGAATAGTTTCGCATGAAATGTCACTCAAGGACAAGGAGGAGCTCCACAACAAGTCAAGTGGTGCATACAAAGCCTTAAGTGATGCTCCTAAGTGACAAGCTAGTCTCCAATGAGGAAATAAGTCTAATGGTGAAGAACTTCAACACTTTCTACATGAGTCAAAGCAAAGATAGAAGCTCCAAGTCAAGGTCCTACAATGAGAAGAGATCTTCTAGTCGTGATCGTAATTGCTACAATTGCGGAAGATCCAAACACTATTCAAATGAGTGCACGACACCCTACAAGAAAAGAGAAGACTCACCTAAAAGAAGGAGTAGAAGAGATGAATCACCTCATAGAGAGAGAAGGAGTATAGATGATCGTTATGAACGAAGACCCTCTTGAAGAAGCAAGGACTCGGAAAGGAAAGAGAAGTTATCAAAGAGCTAAACGAGAAGAAAACATCAAGCTCATGTTGGTGAATGGGTTTCCGGCTCCGACTCCGACAACCACACCAAGATAAGCTATCACTCCGACTCCGACTATACTCAAGATGAAGGTGTTGCCGGACTTGCTCTAGTATCATACAACTCCTATGACATATTTGATTCACCAACCAAATGAAGGAATTGGAAGATGCTTCATGGCTACAGGCCCCAAGGTATCACATCCTGAGTATCTTGATTTCAATAGTGATGAGGATGATTTGCTAGGTGATGATGATTTTCTTGATGATAAACTAGTGATGTGAGCTATAAAGAACTTGCTAGTAATCATGATAGTCAAGATGAAGCGAATGACAATGCTAAGAAGGAGATTGAGCGTCTAACTAAAGAACTAAACACTCTAAAGTTAGCTCATGAAAGAACTCAGGAAGATCATGGAGAGCTTCTAAGAACTCATGAGAAGCTACGCTTCGAGAAGCTAAATTTAGAGCAAGAGCATGAGTTTCTAAAAGCAATCAATGATGATCTTCGAAAGAAGAGTTCTTCTTACATTGTCAAATGTCTCCTCTTGTCTACTTATATGCCACAAGTTAAATCAACTCAATCTAGTAACAAGAGTAAGAAAGGTTCTTCTTCTAGTAGTAACATTAACAATGCTAAATCCAATATTGTTGCTTCTAGTAGTTCTCTTGATTCCACTAGTGGTTCTCTTAGCCAAGTTACACTTGAGTAAGAAAATAGCTTATTGAAGGGAATTATAGAGAAAGGTGTTTACAAGAGTCTTGCCGGGAGTAAAAAATTTGAGGAAATTGTACGCAAGCAAGGAAGACACCGGAAGAATCAATGTATTGGTTTTGAACGAAAGTTCAATGCCAATGGAGTTGAATGCGAAGAAGATCAATACCCCAAGACGAAGTTTGTTCCTCAACAAGAGAAGTATGACCCCGCTTCCTTCAAAGGAACACAAGCTCAACATGACCTTCCACCACAAGACCACAAGCTAAAGGGCAAGGACAAGCTTCAAGAAGAGATTGAATCATTTGAAGAAGCACCTCAAGCCATGGTCAAGTGGGTTCCCAAGACTTCATCAAGTTCAACCACAACTCCAAGGATTCCCATCAAGTTGATGTGGGTCCCAAAGAAGAAGAACTAGAGTGTTCTTGAGGGTGACTCCACCAACATACTTCACCCTCATTCTATTTTAGCAAGAACTTGTGCAACCAACTTCAACATCTTGCACTAGTTCATGGAGTCACAAACCCTCTTGTTGGTAAGACAAGGGACAAGGTATTCAATGTGTTCATGGACATCATCATATGTGCATTTCACTCTATGTCTATGGATATCTTTGTATGTTCCTTGTGGAACTAACCCATGTAGGTATTGAAAGTGCAAATCCAAAGGATTGCTCCCAACTCTTGATGGACTACATCTACATTGAGCATCCACAACTTCATTATCTACATGAAGTCATCATCGACAAAACCCAAGGTTAGTCCATCCCTCTTTGGGGGGGGGGTATCACATCTAGGGGGAGCTTTGCTCTAAGACTTGATCTAAAGCAACTCTAATGGTGTGAACACATTAATGCTTTATGTAAAAATGGTAACCCCACTTGTGCTTAAATGATGAGTATGACCTATGATCAAATGTTCTCATTCGGCTCCTAAGTCAATATACTCATATATAGATGACCTAGTCATCGCCAATTGCTTCATATATGCTAGAATTGGTTGTGCATGTTTTGCAAATATTTCATTGGTTATCTTATTGTGTGAGCATGTTGGTATTCATGTTTTCTTAATTCAAGGACATCCATTTGTTGTTTTGTTTGTCTTGATTTTTCTGGCCAAGTGGATGTACAAGAATGCCTAAGCACCTCCCTTAGCTATCTATTCTTGTCTCAAATTCTATTCTTGCCACATCACAAAAATTGAACAAGTCATTTTCGGACCCTCCGGGTGAGGCGCACTCGGAGTCACCCATCTGGGAAGGACCGAATTCCAAAACCTTCTACATGTTTTCAGTTGGGCCAACTCACTCACACTTGGTAGAATCGAAATCATTGAGACTTATCTGATTTCCTTCTTGGTGCCAGCAAGTTAAACCATTTCAGAGTCACCAATGTGCTATACTGCTAGCAGTTACACATATCGGTGCCACTGAGTTGTTTCACTCGGAGCCACCGACAACTGGTGGGTATATATATCCAGCAAAACCGTACGGTTGAAATTTCTCGACTCGTTTTGACCTCGCGCCCCACAGCTGCCGTCGCCAAGTCTCCAGACAGTCGCTCTTGCGTCCAGCGCGCCCTCGCCGCTGGATTCCATCATCGTCAACAAAAATCACTCCCTCCGTTGCCGCCGTAGAGGATTTGCGCCAAGTTAGGGTAAAATCTGATCCCCTCGTGCTTCACTTTATGATTCAATGCACTAGGATTTGAGCCATTATTCATGGCACAAATTGCAGTATCTATTCCTCATACAAATTCCTTGGATTATATTCAAGCAAAAGTTTTAGGTTTAAGTTTCAGCAGAATGCATCTCGGACCGACCGGTTTGAAATTTTTGGAGTCATCGATTTGGCCCTAGACATTGCACTAGTACGTCTCGGTGCCACCGAATTGTACTAATCGGTGAGATCGAAAGTAAAATTTTAGTGAAACCCTAGCATATTAGAGACACCGAGCCACATATCGGTCTGACCGAAACCGTGTGCCATGTTTCTGTTAAGTGCTTCGGTATCACAGAGATGATCAACTCGGCTGATCCGAAATGCCTTATGTGAAAACTTGAAACTAAGATTTGAACTTAATTTGTTTAAAATAAGCTTCTTTTTGTTATGACTCATCTATTTTGCCCATACCCAACTATTCACAGGGCCATCTTGCAAGATGTCAGATACCAGTGATAGTCAGAATGCCTCTGAAGCAAATGTTGACTTGAGTGTAGGATCAAGTCCTAAGGGCAGTTTTTATGAGGGAGAGAGGAGCTCTCCAAAATTGCCAAAAGCTGCTACCAGGGCTAGGAAGAAGAAAAACTCAGATGATGAAGATGAAGATTTTGTTGCAAATGAGGCAACATCAAAGAAGAAGAAAGTGGTGCTTGCAAAGGAATATGGCATCGCCACTAGGGAAAACCTTATACACAGAATCTTAGCAGCAGCGCGGCCCAAAAAGAAGCCCTACTGCTAATTAGCAGTAGCGTGCTTGAGAAAACCGCGCTACTAATAATCCGGTAGCAGTAGCGCTCTAGGTGAAACAAGCGCTACTACTATAATTTCCACGGCGTTGCCTCCAGGCTAGATATAGTAGTAGCGCCCTTCCCTGGACGCGCTACTGCTAAAGTACTTAGTAGCAGCATTTTTCTTCAAAACTCGCTGCTGCTAAGTATTGCACCTAATTAAGTTTAGTCCCATACTGCTAAGCGAACAAGGTGTTAACCACCTTAAATATGTTACTTCTCAAACTATATTGAGCACTTGGTCTTCATTGAACTATATGTGTAGGATTTGTGGCTGCAATATGAATCTTCACCAGTACCTATACAGGTACTGTGAGGATTCATGTTGACTATTTAGATTCTACACAAAAAGATCAATGATGACCAATGTATATTTTTGATGCGTGGTTAGACTTAGCAGTAGCGTTTTTCTCTAAAACGCGCTATAGCTAAATTAGCTATAGCGCGTTTCCTAAAGTGCGCTACTGCTAGTTCGACTTAACCACCCGCGGGCTCAAAATTTCACTAACTCCTGCTTCCCCCCTCTCCCCCTGTTCCCCTAACTCCTCTGTCGCCGCTGCCCGAGCCCGAGCCTGCCCTCACCGCCGCCGCCCGAGGCCGCCCTCAACCTCACCGTCGCTGCCCGCCGCCGCTCTTGACCTCACCGTCGCCACCCTCGACCTCACCGCCGCCGCCCTCGACCTCACCGCCGCCGCCCGAGCCCGCCCATGACCGCCGCCGCCCGAGCCCGCCCAGGACCGCCGCCTCCCGATCCCGAGCCTGCCCTCGCCGCCCCTACCTCTCCGTCGCCGAGCACCTCCCCGCCACCGTCTCTCCCTCTCTGTAAGCCCCCCACCCCTCCCCCACCCCCTCTCTTTCTGCTTAGTTAGTAGATGTTTTTTAGTAGTAGATGTTAGTTTAGGGTTCATAGATAATGATTTTTAGTAGTAGTAGATGTTAATTAGTAGTAGTGATGGTACTAGTTAACTAGGGCAGTATGGTTAATAGTAGATGTTTTTTACTATTGTATAATGTAGTTTTGTTTACTGTTTTTAGTAAGTGTTTAAAATAATTAGTAAGTAAATTAATAAACTAGTTGAACTAGTTTAGTAAGTAAATTAATAAACTGGTTGAATTAATAGAACTAATGTATTTTTAGTAAGAAAATTAATATAACTAGTTGAACTACTTTTTTAGAAAGAACTAGTTTTTTCTATTTATAGTAAGTTTATATTTAGTAAGAACTAGTTGAACATGTCATATTTGTTGTTATTTTTTTAGTTTAAGCAATTATTCGGGATGTATTAGTGATAACTTATAGGGTTTTTGCTTTTGCAGAAATCAAGGAGCCCCTCCATCATCCCCGCCGTCGTCCCCGTCACTGACCCCCTCCGACCTCGAGGTGAGACCAGCCAAATCTCCATGTCAATATGACTCCTATAAGATATATATGATGTAGATAAAAACATGTATATCCTGTGTTGCTCAAATAGGATATGTGGTTGCCCAAGTGGCCGGTCATGTTCAGGTTACACCTCCGAGTGGCCTATGTTTTGCCGGAGTGTTGATTAATTTCCGTTCTGGCAAATTTCAAGCGCTCGATATGTCCTTTTTTTAGCAAAGGTCATGCCGAAATTTTTCGTGAATTCTGGCATGACTTGTGCTAGAATATGTAGGAAATATCGAGTGGCCTGGATTTTCTCGAAAAATAATGATCTAATTTAGGTTTTTTAGTACATATATTTAATTGTACAAGTTTAATCTTTGAATTATGAACGTAGGAAATGTCGTACTCGGACGACGAAAGTCTCCCGGGGGAGTGCAGCTGGTGCCACGACGATCGAGGTCTGTGCGACAGGTGCCCTCACCTGGACGAAGATCGACGCTTCAGCATTAAGCTCAAGGAGACCTTCGACGTTGAAACGGTACACAACGACGACAAGTGTTTTTTTCGTAATTAAGCACGACTTCAACTATTTCAACGTCTAATTTTCATCTTTTACAATTCGACTAGCTTATCCCATGCCATGCAAGACGCTATGTCTTGAAGAGGATAGGTTTTGAAGACCATGAAAATTTTGAAACAAAGAAAATACACCTAAGGACCCATCATGATATGGATTTTGAAGTAAATCTGTACAATTCTCAGAGCGTAACCCATTTTGGTTGCCTAAATTGGGAAGCACTTTGCAAAATGTATGGTTTTTATGAGGGTATGATTGTCACCATGGATCTTGGTGATCCTGACATCGAGCAAAAAAATATGGACATTTGGGTCCTTGTTGATACGCTTCCGATTCTACCGCTATGTGAGTTTCTCAAATATAGTTATTAACTAATTTATATTGTTTATTTCAAAATAGTTGACAGCTTATTTCCATTGACAGCTTATTTTCATTCTTCAAAGAATGTGCGGAAGATGGTAGACAAAACCCACTACACCGATGGCTCCGAATTAACTTATAAGGAGAAAAATCATCTGATCGCATTTTGTACTTACTTTGAGAATTACAATACCTATTATCGAACTCCTCCAAATTATGGTGAATACGTGCCACTAGTGCACGTGTTGAACCACGATAACTTCTATGGAGATACCCTGGTAAGATTTATTACTATTACGACATCCGTGCATCTTTTGCATACTTCTAAAACTAGTACATCATTGCTAACTACGAAGTTATTACTATGTTTTTCAACAGAAAATCCCGATGGATTGTGTGCCTCATTTGATGTATCAGAATGGTCGCCTTGAAGTTCTGAACATACAGCCAGGTCATCCTACGGATCTCACCTGTGCATATCGAATTTCTAAAACCGGTGAACACATGCTAATCAAAGAATGGAAAAAATGTTTGGACATTCGTAAGGAGGTTCTTGGAAGCAACATTAAGCGAAAGGCAAGAATTGGAGACAGGATATGTTGGAAATATGCCCTATAGGCAATAATAAATGGTTATTATTATATTTCTTTGTTCATGATAATTGTCTATTGTTCATGCTATAATTGTGTTATCCGGAAATCGTAATACATGTGTGAATACATAGACCACAACGTGTCCCTAGTAAGCCTCTAGTTGACTAGCTTGTTGATCAACAGATAGTCATGGTTTCCTGACTATGGACATTGGATGTCATTGATAACGGGATCACATCATTAGGAGAATGATGTGATGGACAAGACCCAATCCTAAGCATAGCTCAAAGATCGTGTAGTTCGTTTGCTAGAGCTTTTCCAATGTCAAGTATCTTTTCCTTAGACCATGAGATCGTGCAACTCCCGGATATCGTAGGAGTGCTTTGGGTGTGCCAAACGTCACAACGTAACTGGGTGACTATAAAGGTACACTACGGGTATCTCCGAAAGTGTCTGTTGAGTTGGCACGGATCGAGACTGGGATTTGTCACTCCGTATGACGGAGAGGTATCTCTGGGCCCACTCGGTAATGCATCATCATAATGAGCTCAATGTGACTAAGGAGTTAGCCACGGGATCATGCATTACGATACGAGTAAAGAGACTTGCCGGTAACGAGATTGAACAAGGTATTGGGATACCGACGATCGAATCTCGGGCAAGTAACATACCGATTGACAAAGGGAATTGTATACGGGATTGATTGAATCCTCGACATCGTGGTTCATCCGATGAGATCATCGTGGAACATGTGGGAGCCAACATGGGTATCCAGATCCCGCTGTTGGTTATTGACCGGAGAGGCGTCTCGGTCATGTCTGCATGTCTCCCGAACCCGTAGGGTCTACACACTTAAGGTTCGGTGACGCTAGGGTTGTAGAGATATTAGTATGCGGAAACCCGAAAGTTGTTCGGAGTCCCGGATGAGATCCCGGACGTCACGAGGAGTTCCGGAATGGTCCGGAGGTGAAGAATTATATATAGGAAGTCCAGTTTCGGCCACCGGGAAAGTTTCGGGGGTTATCGGTATTGTGCCGGGACCACCGGAAGGGTCCCGGGGGTCCACCGGGTGGGGCCACCTGTCCCGGAGGGCCCCATGGGCTGAAGTGGGAAGGGAACCAGCCCTTAGTGGGCTGGGGCGCCCCCTTGGGCCTCCCCCTGCGCCTAGGGTTGGAAACCCTAGGGGTGGGGGGCGCCCCACTTGGCTTGGGGGGGAAGCCAACCCCCCTTCCCCCTTGCCCCCCCCATGTAGATGGGTTCCAGGGCCGGTGCCCCCCTCCAGGGGGCCTATATATAGTGGGGGGGAGGGAGGGCAGCAGCACCACAGCCCCTGGCGCCTCCCTCTCCCCCTGCAACACCTCTCCCTCTCGCAGAAGCTTGGCGAAGCCCTGCCGAGACCCCGCTACTTCCACCACCACGCCGTCGTGCTGCTGGATCTCCATCAACCTCTCCTTCCCCTTGCTGGATCAAGAAGGAGGAGATGTCGCTGCTCCGTATGTGTGTTGAACGCGGAGGTGTCGTCCGTTCGGCACTCGGTCATCGGTGATTTGGATCACGGCGAGTACGACTCCATCAACCCCGTTCATTGGAACGCTCCCGCTCGCGATCTACAAGGGTATGTAGATGCACTCCTTTCCCCTCGTTGCTAGTATACTCCATAGATGGATCTTGGTGATGCGTAGGAAATTTTAAAATTCTGCTACGATCCCCAACAGTGGCATCATGCACCAGTTCTATGCGTAGTTACTATGCACGAGTAGAACACAAAGCAGTTGTGGGCGTAGATGTTGCCAATTCTTCTTGCCGCTACTAGTCTTATCTTGTTTCGGCGGTATTGTGGGATGAAGCGGCCCAGACCGACCTTACACGTACGCTTACGTGAGACAGGTTCCACCGACTGACATGCACTAGTTGCATAAGGTGGCTAGTGGGTGTCTGTCTCTCCCACTTTAGTCGGAACGGATTCGATGAAAAGGGTCCTTATGAAGGGTAAATAGAAATTGGCATATCACGTTGTGGTTTTACGTAGGTAAGAAACGTTCTTGCTAGAAACCTATACAAGCCACGTAAAAACTTGCAACAACAATTAGAGGACGTCTAACTTGTTTTTGCAGCATGTGCTATGTGATGTAATATGGCCAGAAGATGTGATGAATGATATATGTGATGTATGAGATTGATCATATTCTTGTAATAGGAATCACGACTTGCATGTCGATGAGTATGACAACCGGCAGGAGCCATAGGAGTTGTCTTTATTTTTGTATGACCTGCGTGTCATTGAATAACGCCATGTAAATTACTTTACTTTATTGCTAAACGCGTTAGCCATAGAAGTAGAAGTAATCGTTGGCGTGACAACTTCATGAAGACACAATGATGGAGATCATGATGATGGAGATCATGGTGTCATGCCGGTGACGAAGATGATCATGGTGCCCCGAAGATGGAGATCAAAGGAGCAAAATGATATTGGCCATATCATGTCACTATTTGATTGCATGTGATGTTTATCATGTTTTGCATCTTATTTGCTTAGAACGGCGGTAGTAAGTAAGATGATCCCTTATAATAATTTCAAGAAAATGTTCCCCCTAACTGTGCACCGTTGCGAAGGTTCGTTGTTTCGAAGCACCACGTGATGATCGGGTGTGATAGATTCTAACGTTCGCATACAACGGGTGTTGACGAGCCTAGCATGTACAGACATGGCCTCGGAACATACGCAATACACTTAGGTTGACTTGACGAGCTTAGCATGTACAGACATGGCCTCGGAACACGGAGGACCGAAAGGTCGAGCATGAGTCGTATAGAAGATACGATCAACATGGAGATGTTCACCGATCTTGACTAGTCCGTCTCACGTGATGATCGGACACGGCCTAGTTAACTCGGATCATGTTTCACTTAGATGACTAGAGGGATGTCTACCTGAGTGGGAGTTCATTGAATAATTTGATTATATGAACTTAATTATCATGAACTTAGTCTAAAATATTTACAATATGTCTTGTAGATCAAATGGACCACGTTGTCCTCAACTTCAACGCGTTCCTAGAGAAAACCAAGCTGAAAGATGATGGCAGCAACTATACGTACTGGGTCCGGAACCTGAGGATCATCCTCATAGCTGCCAAGAAAGATTATGTCCTAGAAGCACCGCTAGGTGAAGCACCAATCCCAGAGAACCAAGACGTTATGAACGCTTGGCAATCACGTGCTGATGATTACTCCCTCGTTCAGTGCGGCATGCTTTACAGCTTAGAACCGGGTCTCCAAAAGCGTTTTGAGAAACATGGAGCATATGAGATGTTCGAAGAGCTGAAAATGGTTTTCCAAGCTCATGCCCGGGTCGAGGGATATGAAGTTTCCGACAAGTTCTTCAGCTGTAAAATGGAGGAAAATAGTTCTGTTAGTGAGCACATACTCAGAATGTCTGGGTTACACAACCGCTTGTCTCAGCTGGGAGTTAATATCCCGGATGACGTGGTCATTGACAGAATCCTTCAGTCGCTTCCACCGAGCTACAAGAGCTTTGTGATGAACTTCAATATGCAGGGGATGGAAAAGACCATTCCTGAGGTATATTCAATGCTGAAATCAGCGGAGGTGGAGATCAGAAAGGAACATCAAGTGTTGATGGTGAATAAAACCACTAAGTTCAAGAAAGGCAAGGGCAAGAAGAACTTCAAGAAGGACGGCAAGGGAGTTGCCGCGCCCGGTAAGCAAGTTACTGGGAAGAAGTCAAGGAATGGACCCAAGCCTGAGACTGAGTGCTTTTATTGCAAGGGAAGTGGTCACTGGAAGCGGAACTGCCCCAAATACTTAGCGGACAAGAAGGCCGGCAACACCAAAGGTATATGTGATATACATGTAATTGATGTGTACCTTACCAGTACTCGTAGTAGCTCCTGGGTATTTGATACCGGTGCGGTTGCTCATATTTGTAACTCAAAACAGGAACTGCAGAATAAGCGGAGACTGGCAAAGGACGAGGTGACGATGCGCGTCGGGAATGGTTCCAAGGTCGATGTGATCGCCGTCGGCACGCTGCCTCTACATTTACCTACGGGTTTAGTTTTAAACCTCAATAATTGTTATTTAGTGCCAGCTTTCAGCATGAACATTGTATCTGGATCTCGTTTAATTCGAGATGGCTACTCATTTAAATCCGAGAATAATGGTTGTTCTATTTATATGAGAGATATGTTTTATGGTCATGCCCCGCTGGTCAATGGTTTATTCTTGATGAATCTCGAACGTGATGTTACACATATTCATAGTGTGAATACCAAAAGATGTAAAGTTGATAACGATAGTCCCACATACTTGTGGCACTGCCGCCTTGGTCACATTGGTGTCAAGCGCATGAAGAAGCTCCATGCAAATGGACTTTTGGAGTCTCTTGATTACGAATCATTTGACACGTGCGAACCATGCCTCATGGGTAAGATGACCAAGACTCCGTTCTCCGGAACAATGGAGCGAGCAACCAACTTATTGGAAATCATACATACCGATGTGTGCGGTCCAATGAGTGTTGAGGCTCGCGGAGGATATCGTTATGTTCTCACTCTCACTGATGACTTAAGTAGATATGGGTATGTCTACCTAATGAAACACAAGTCTGAAACCTTTGAAAAGTTCAAGGAATTTCAGAGTGAGGTTGAGAATCAACGTGACAGAAAAATAAAGTTCTTACGATCCGATCGTGGTGGAGAATATTTAAGTCACGAATTTGGTACGCACTTAAAGAAATGTGGAATCGTTTCACAACTCACGCCGCCTGGAACACCTCAGCGAAACGGTGTGTCTGAACGTCGTAATCGCACTCTATTGGATATGGTGCGATCTATGATGTCTCTTACCGATCTACCGCTCTCATTTTGGGGCTATGCTTTAGAGACTGCCGCATTCACTTTAAATAGGGCTCCGTCGAAATCCGTTGAGACGACACCGTATGAATTATGGTTTGGGAAGAAACCTAAGCTGTCGTTTCTAAAAGTTTGGGGATGCGATGCTTATGTCAAGAAACTTCAATCCGAAAAGCTCGAACCCAAGTCGGAAAAATGCGTCTTCATAGGATACCCCAAGGAAACTATTGGGTATACCTTCTACCTTAGATCCGAAGGCCAGATCTTTGTTGCCAAGAACGGGTCTGTTGAGGATATAGACCTTGGAGTCACCCGCCAGGATGGCCGGGTTACCCTAAGGGTCATTACCAGAAGCCCGGAGCTAAGGTTCAAGATAATGGGCCAGAGATGGGCTGAGACCCGGATATGGCTTAAAGCCCGTAGTTATAATCATTGTTATAGTAGACTTGTAGTGTAAGGCAAGTATTGATTAGAGTCCGAGCCGGACGCTCTTATGAGCCGGCCGGGACTCTAAGGGCTGCTGGGCGTCAGCCTCCCGATATAAAGGGAGGACCCGGCAGCGGTTCAAGGGCGACAATAATCTCTCCGAGAGCCGGGATAAGTGTTTAGTTCCCTGGCGATCGTAACCCTAATCAATAACACCTCGAACTGGACGTAGGCTTTTACCTTCACCGTAAGGGGCCGAACCAGTATAAACCCTCGTGTTCCTTGTCCCGCATAACCCCTTCAAGCTTCCTAGTTGCGATGGCTCCACGATTAAGTCCTAGCCCAAGGACATCTGCCGTGACAATTCCACGACAGTTGGCGCCCACCGTGGGGCCAGCGCACGGTGGATTTGAGTTCTTGAAGGGCAACTTCGAAGGGCTCAAGGGATACGCTGTGGGCCAGATGACCAAGAGTCGTCGCGGCAGGCTCTACATCGACGACGCGGACTGGGGCCCCGACGCCGGCTCACTGGAGTACGGGTACCGGGTCCCCTTTGGCGGAATTCATGTCTTCATTGGCAAGATGGATGAGCCGGGCCCCGAGCCGGGTCTCTGCGCCGATCTCATCGAAACGGCTCAGCGCGCCCGATCCGCCCGGGCCCGGCCTGCCTTAAAACGCGCTTTTGTGGGATGCATCCATGGAAGGCCCTCCGATCCATCTGGGTCTGGGGATGAGGCGGCCGCCGGCTCTGACGGCGAGTCGGCCGCTGATGAGTCAAACTCGTTGTACCAACTTCAAGATGGCAGGCTCATGAGTTATTCCGATGGCAACAGTATTCCGGACCTTTTTGAGCCGCCAAGTCAGGTCGGAGTTTTTATGGCTGGTGCGCAGCCTGTTCAGAACCCCGCTACCGGATCAGAAAATCCGGAGCCTTCCCCGGCTCAGGTGCTGATGGATCTCACAGATAAGATGACGGCCCTGTTAACTGCCACGGTTGACCCGGCAGATCAAGCCCAGCATGACGCGGAGGTGGCACAGTTAAAATTGGATCTGATGAAAGCAAAAGAGGATCTTGCAGCAGAAGGGATCAGGCTGGCGGCGGAGCGGGCGGCTCTCGACGCCCGGGCTCAGTTGATTCAGGCGCAGTCCTTCCAACTCACGATGGATCAGAACGCGGCCAACGAGGTCATGAGAAGGAGGCATCAGAAGGCCCAGTCTCGACTCCCGCCGGTTTACGATCCGCGCAATCTATTCAACACGCCGGGTGCGGGATCCAGTAACCCACCAGGTGTCATTGCGCCCGGGTCGGGACCCCTTATTCAGCCACTAGTAATGGGGCCTCCCCAGGCGCCCCCTGCCCCGCCTCAGTATGTGCCAATACCCCCGGGTCGTTACGATAACCCGCTGGAGAACATGGTAGCAGCGGCAGCACGACTGGCGGCTCTTCCCGTTGACGGCAATTCTCCGGCAGCCGTGGAAACCCGCCGGGTCAGGGAACTCCTGCAGACGGCCCTAGCGCAGCAAGAGGCGTACTCCTACAGCCGGGACAGGATCCACTCAACTCCTCGCCCAGGCCAGAGCCCGAGCTACAGCCGGCACATGGTCTCGGCGACCGGCTCAAGTAATGTCCGACGCCATGGCCCGGCTCATGTTGGAACCTTCTACGCCGCAGACCAAGCACGGCAAGAGGCGGAGCAGGTGCCGCAATTGACGGCTTATCAGACCCCCCGGCTTATCCAACGGCGTCCGTTGATGTGGGTATTTCTACCAGGACCGGGGGTGTCCCTTGTTTGGTGCCGGCCATCCGTAATGAACGTTTACCTAAGGATTTCAAGGGCCCTAGGAAGGTGCCTAACTATACAGCTGACTTACAGCCTGCGGCCTGGATTGAGAGTTATGAGATGGCCATGGAACTGCTAGAGGTCAGCGAGGCGGCCATGGCCAAATATTTCACCATGATGTTAGATGGAACTGCCCGCACGTGGTTAAAAGGGCTGCCACCGAACTCCATTGGGTCTTGGACCGAGCTGAAGGCCCGGTTCATTCAAAACTTCAAGGATACCTGTAGGCAGTCTATGTCAATTGTGGATTTGACTAACTGTAAGCAGCAGGAGGGCGAGTCCACGACCCATTGGGTTCGCCGGGTCAAGGAGATCATACATTCATCAGATAAGATGGACGCCGGCTCTGCAGTCTTGATGTTAGAACAGAATTGTCGTTTTGTGCCCCTAAAGATGAAGCTTGGGCGGCTTAAACGTGACTGCACGGATATGGGTACACTAATGGCGGCTCTTGTCAAATACGCTGATTCCGATGGTACCAAGGATCCCCCTTCAGATGATGAAAGGACAGGGAAGGGAAAGAAGAACGGCAATGGAAAGAGCCCTCAGTTTAACCCGGGGAATCAAGGAGGAGGCAAGCGCAAGGCCGATGGCAGCCTGGAGTTCGTAGCCAACACCCAAGGCAACAACCAGCGACGCAAGGGGAGGCCCCCTCCCCGAGGCGGCGGGTCAGGACCTTCTCTGGAGCAGCTGTTGAATGAACCTTGTCCGAGACACGGCTCTAGAGAGAAGCCAGCGACTCATCTGTGGAAGGATTGTGCTATCATGAAGGCCTTTAAAAACTACAATGGCCCGGGCGGCGGCCCAGGCGCAGGCGGCTCCGGCGCTGGCGGCTCTCATGGCCCGGGTGGCGGGTCAAATTCCGGTCCTCAGAACGGTCAAGGGGGCTTCAATCAACTGGTCAGGTCAACAGCAACAGGGGGGTTATCAGACCAACCCGAAGCAACTTAGCGGTGGACAGTATCACGTGTTCACCACTAGTTTGTGCAAACGAGACGAGAAGCTTCACAAGAGGGCTGTTAATTCTGTTGAGCCGGCGGTTCCACGCTACTTACGGTGGTCGGAGCAGCCCATAGTGTGGAGTAGGGAGGATCACCCTCCCCGGGTGGATAACCCGGGCCACCTGGCCTTAGTAGTGGCTCCTCAGGTGGGAGGCTATAAATTCACAAAGGTACTCATGGATGGAGGCAGCAGTATCAACATCCTCTATTATGAGACTTTCCGTCGTATGGGGCTAGTTGATAAGAACCTCAGCCAGTCAAATACTATCTTCCATGGTGTGGTACCCGGTAAATCGGCTTATCCAGTCGGCAAGATCGAATTGGAAGTGGCTTTTGGTGATGAGAACAACTACAGGGTGGAGAAGTTGACCTTTGAGGTGGTCAAGATAAGAAGTCCATACCATGCTATATTCGGACGGCCGGCTTACGCCAAGTTCATGGCACGGCCGTGTTATGTGTACTTACAGCTCAAGATGCCGGGTCACAATGGGACCATTACAGTTCACGGCAGCCGGAAGGTGGCTCTGGAGTGTGAGGAAGGTGACGCGGCTTATGCAGAGTCTGTTTGTGCCACAGAAGAGTTGAAATTTTATAAAGACAATGTTGACCCAACAGATATGACCTCTCTGAAAAAGCCAACCACGGAGAATGAACCAGCAATGAAGTTTAAATCGGCCGATGAGACTAAACTTGTTGATTTTGTTCCAGGTGACTCGTCTCAGCAGTTCAGCATCAGTGCAAATCTGGACCCGAAATAGGAAGGCGCGCTCATCGAGTTCATCCGTGAGAATAGGGACATCTTTGCATGGAAACCTTCTGACATGCCAGGTGTACCTAGAGAACTCGCTGAGCACACTCTCAATGTGGATCCAAAATTTAAGCCGGTCAGACAGTTCCTTCGACGGTTTAACGAAGAGAGGCGGAAGGCTATCGGTGAAGAAGTGGCCCGGCTTTTGGCGGCCGGGTTCATTGTTGAGGTTTTTCACCCAGAGTGGTTGGCTAACCCGGTGCTCGTACTTAAAAAGAACGGCACCTGGCGGATGTGTGTGGACTACACGGACTTGAACAAGGCGTGTCCGGCTGATCCTTTTGCTCTCCCCCGTATCGATCAAATCATTGACGCCACGGCAGGTTGTGCACGCTTAAGTTTCTTGGATGCTTATTCCGGGTATCATCAGATTAAGATGGCAGTTAAGGACCAGGAGAAGACGGCGTTCATCACTCCCTTTGGAGCCTTCTGCTATGTGTCTATGCCCTTTGGACTCAAGTGTGCACAGGCGACTTACCAGCGTTGTGTGCAGAATTGCCTTCATAAGCAGATCGGGCGCAATGTTCACGCTTACGTGGACGACATTGTGGTTAAATCCATCAAGGAGGAAACCCTGATAGATGACTTAAGGGAAACCTTCGACAATCTCCGGGTCTATAAGATGATGCTTAACCCGGCCAAATGTGTTTTTGGTGTTCCTGCAGGCAAACTATTGGGCTTCTTGGTTTCTGACAGGGGCATTGAGGCTAACCCAGAGAAGATCAAAGCTATCACTTCTCTAGCTCAGCCGGCATGTATAAATGACGTTCAGCGTTTGGCGGGTCGCATCGCTGCGTTAAGCCGGTTTATAAGCCGTTTGGGTGAGAAGGCTATGCCTTTATATCAATTGATGAAGAAAACTGATAACTTTGTCTGGAATGATGCAGCTAATACCGCCTTCGAGGATTTGAAAAAGCAACTGGCAGAGCCCCCCGTCCTTGCTGCTCCGGTTGATAAGGAGCCCTTGCTACTGTATGTAGCGGCAAACGCACGAGCTGTCAGCGTGGCTATTGTGGTGGAGCGCAAGGAGGCAGGTAAGGAACATCCGGTTCAGCGGCCGGTTTATTATGTCAGTGAGGTGCTCATTGAGTCCAAGCAGCGGTATCCGCATTGGCAGAAGCTCGTATATGGGGTATTTATGGCGAGCCGGAAGCTTAAGCATTACTTTCAAGGTCATCCCATCACTGTGGTCAGTTCCGCCCCTCTCGGTGATATTATCCAGAACAGAGAGGCTACAGGGAGAATTGCTAAGTGGGCTATAGAACTTGGACCTCATGACCTCAAATATGTGCCACGCACTGCTGTTAAGTCTCAGGCCTTGATAGATTTCATCAATGATTGGACAGAGTCACAAGTACCCGAGCAAAAGCCGGATAACACTTATTGGACTATTCACTTTGATGGGTCCAGGCAGCTGGAGGGCTCGGGGGCTGGTGTGGTCTTGGCTTCCCCTAAAGGTGACAAGTTCCATTATGTGCTACGGTTGATGTTTCCTTGCACTAATAATGCGGCTGAGTACGAGGCTTTGCTCCACGGTCTTCGGGTGGCTAAGGAGATGAGCTTAAGCCGGCTGAGGTGTTTTGGTGACTCAGACTTGGTGGCTCAACAAGTATCAGGCACCTGGGATTCTAAGGATCCTCTAATGGCGGCTTATCGCCGCGAGGTTGATGCCATTGCCGGGCACTTTCAGGGATATCAAGTGGAGCACATTGACCGCAGGAGGAATGAGGCGGCTGATGCTTTAAGCCGGCTCGGCTCTCAGCGAAAGCCGGTGCCGCCTAACACTTTCCTGGATGTCCTATATAACCCTTCGGTTAAGTTGCCTACAGAGGAGGACTTGGCCATCCCTGACCCGGAGGCACGACTGGTGGCGGCTCTTCATATCACACCAGACTGGACAATGCCATATCTGGCTTATATAACCCGGGGAGAGGTGCCTGAGGATGAAATTCTGGCCAGGCAAATAACCCGGCGGGCTAAGTCCATGATTGTTATCGATGGCGAGTTGCATCATCGCAGTGTTTCAGGGGCATTCCAGCGTTGTATCTCCCCTGAGGAAGGTCAAGAGATCTTGCGCGAGATCCATGAAGGGGATTGTGGCCATCATGCCGGTTCAAAATCTCTTGTGGCCAAGGCTTTCCGTCATGGTTTTTATTGGCTGACGGCTCACGCTGATGCAGAGGACTTGGTCAGTAAAT
Organism: Triticum aestivum; assembly: GCF_018294505.1. Classification (NCBI taxonomy): domain Eukaryota; kingdom Viridiplantae; phylum Streptophyta; class Magnoliopsida; order Poales; family Poaceae; genus Triticum; species Triticum aestivum. The sequence goes on from NC_057802.1 coordinate 67,086,135, forward strand.
GTGATGGCTGCCAAAGGTTCTCTCGACGGGCTCATGTGCCGGCTCAGGAATTGAGGATGATCCCGATCACTTGGCCCTTTGCGGTCTGGGGGCTTGATATGGTCGGGCCTTTTAAACGGTCCAAGGATAAGAAGACCCACCTCTTGGTGGCAGTGGACAAATTCACGAAGTGGGTGGAAGCTGAGCCAGTTAGCAAGTGCGATGCAGCCACGGCGGTTCAATTTATGAAAAAGGTGATCTTCCGCTTCGGCTTTCCACACAGCATCATAACAGACAACGGCACTAATCTGTCCAAAGGCGCTATGGAGGAGTTTTGTCAAAGAGAGCATATCCGGCTTGATGTCTCTTCAGTGGCACACCCCCAATCCAATGGTCAAGCTGAGAGAGCTAACCAGGAGATTCTGAAGGGCATTAAACCCCGGCTCTTGGTCCCTTTGCAACGGACGCCAGGTTGTTGGGTGGAGGAGTTGCCCTCCGTTTTATGGAGCATCAACACTACTCCTAACAGGTCTACAGGCTTCACGCCTTTCTTCATGGTTTATGGAGCAGAAGCAGTTCTCCCCAGCGACATCCGTCATGATTCACCTCGTGTGGCGGCTTATGTTGAGACGGATAATGAACAGGCGCGCCGAGATGCTCTGGACTTGCTGGACGAACAGCGTGATGTGGCAGCCGCCCGTTCAGCGATTTACCAACAAGACCTGCGCCGTTATCATAGCCGCCGGGTCAAATCCCGGGTCTTCCAGGAGGGCGACCTGGTGCTCCGGCTCATCCAGGATCAAACAGATGCACACAAGTTATCCCCACCTTGGGAAGGGCCTTTTGTGGTCAGTAAGAACTTGCACAACGGGTCATATTACCTCATTGATATCCGGGAGCATAAGGACTCACGTAAATCTGAGGAGGAGACCCGTCGGCCGTGGAACATAGCTCAGCTTCGGCCTTACTACACTTGAGCTTCCGACTCTTGTGATGTACATACTTATCTCAGCCATGTATATATTATGATATAGCAATAAAGCAGGACCTCTGTCCTTTGCTCTCTTCCAAAAAAGTGTGTTGTTACATGCTGACTTACAGAAGATCCGGCTTGTGATCATCTTCGAATCTAGCTGTAAGCAGTAAAGTCGCTTGGGGGCTTCCTGTTCACACATGGGTCGTATTCGAACCAAAGAGAACATAGCTGTCGATACCCATTTGATTGGCAAAGTGCCGAGCTCATTGGGAAGTTGCCTCTGGTCATATTTGAATCATAGTGTAACCCCTCTGAGAACCGACGTGGATCGTATTCGAATCAGCGTCGTTAAACAAATTTTCAGAATCACTTGGGGGCTTCCTGTTCAAACATGGGTCGTATTCGAACCAAAGAGAACATAGCTGTCGATACCCTCTTGATTGGCATCGCCAAACCCACTGGGGGCTATATGATCGTATCCGAATCTTAGCTTAACCCCTTTGGACCGAGTTTCTGGTCGTATTCGAACCGGAAGCCCTTAAGTTTTTATGTTTTACCACAAACTTGCTTTGATCATGTCAAAGTATGTACTGCCGGGTTTCACTTGCCGGCTTAATTTTGGTTTATCTTGTTAGTTGAGCATCATGGATGTCATCAAGACAAATAAATTCGAGTTAAGGTACCAACCGTGCTACCCGGGCTATTTAAACCGGAAGTATGCTTACAGGCTGTTAAGTGTGTCATCACAGCTATGTTCGAGTATAGTTAAGGACCGATCTTTTTTGGTTCGTATCCCGGGTTATCCATCTCAAACACCTGATTCTCAGGGCGGTAAGCCGCTTTGCGACTTGTAATTTGCCTTTCTATGCAGATATTTAAAGGCACTCTTTAAGGTTGAGAAGGACAAAGGGATAATTCCGACCCGGAGGAGCATCAAAAGAATGACTTCAAAGGATTTCAGCATTCATTACGTGCACGATGGCACGGCAGAGATAAATTGTTGCACCTACTCTATTACAAAAATCTTTCAAAGTTTCAAGGATGGGCGTTGTTTGGTGAGCCGCTAGCCGGTTTATGACGCCTGCTGAGTTGAAGTCCCCGGCTCATCTTCTGCTTCGGCTGATCCCAAGGCTTCGAAGGTCGACGACTTCCAGTTGATGCCGCTGAGAGCTTCGAACTGAGCTTCTTCGTCAATTAACCCGTCCGGGTTAATCTCCGGGGCAAAGGTGTGCTGGCGAGCCGGAGGAATCAGATTGATGGCTTCATAGCGAGGGGTTGGAATCCTCTGATTCTCCGCGTTGTATCCCGGCTGATACTTGGTTAAATCGGTGTCGTTCCCGATGATGGTGGCCACCGGGCGCACAGCTTTCACACAAGCCGCGAAGTCCTTCTGGTCGAACGCTGAGCCGTCTTCTTTCAGGCTGGGATAACCCAGGGCGATGTCTGCCGGGTCTAGCTCCGGCAAGAAGGCTTTGGCCCGGCTCAGTGCGGCGATTGCTCCGGATCTCGCGGATGCTCGTCGTAGCTCCTGGATCCGCTGCGGCAGAACTGCGAGCCGGCGCAGGACTTCGGCCAGATGAGTCGGCACTTCATTCGACAGGGCCACCACAGCTAAAGCCCGCTGTGACCCGGTGTAGAGCTGTTCCACCAGGGTGTACACGGCCTTTAACTTGGTGACCACGCTCTGGTTCAAGTTGGCGCTTCTGGAACCTGTTTAACAACATCAGATGACCCGGTGGTAAGGATGAGTTAAGAGATGTAAACATTCCAATGTGAATGAAAGCCGGTGAGGCGACTTACCGAAGATGGCAGTTACCATTTGGGACACTTGGCGCTTTAGACCGGAGAGCTCAGCGGTCTTCTCAGTAAGGGCCTTCTCCGCCTGTTCTGCCCGGGTCACCAGTGCAGTTTTCTCCTCAGCCCAGGCCTTCCGCTCAGCGTCGAATTCAGTCTTCAACTTTTCCTGAGCGGCGATGCTGGAGACAAACTTGGCATTTGCCTTCCGGGTCTCCATCTCTTGTGCCTTCAGCCGGCTCTTGAGATCCGCCAGGTCTGACTCTAATTTCTTGCCAACAGCCTGCATATATTTCCGGGTTATTAACAGTCATCCTATAAAGTCCCAAGCGCTTTCCAAGCAAAGACACTTGGCACTTGGGGGCTAATGCATATTGAACGTATCTATCTATGTACGGCCGGCTCAGTTCAGTAAGCCAGAGTCTAAAGTCTACAACATATTCAAGTATAAGTCCTAGACTTGGGGGCTAGAATGGCAAGGATCACTATGCGGAAAGTAAGAGAACAGCAGAAGGTTACCTCAGATTTGTGTTGGATCTGGTTGACCATGGCGATCTCGGCGTCCCGGCTCTTGTGAACCTGGCTGATATAGCCTGAGACGAGTTCTCCAATACTTAAGTCGGTGTAGCTGGAGAGATCCAGATTCACCCGGTGGGGTTGTAGCAACTCCCCCCTTGCGGAGCATTTGGCCAGCGCGGTCGGCCTTCCCGGCTCAACAAACTCCGTCCGGGTAATTACCACGTCCGGGTCATTAGCTGGTGGGGCTTCAGGCGCCGTATCCATGGGAATGGTGGCTTCAGGGGTGGAGGCGACTGGCGGCTCTTGAGCCGTCGCCTCCGGCTCAGGCAAGTCGGGCACTCCGGCTGACCTGGTCTTCTTTACTCTTTTGGTGAGCTTTGCCTGGGCACTGAAAAGGCAGAAGTGTTAGGCATACAAAGGGTAAGTACAGACAGATAATGTAAGGAGATTGTTATTACCCGGGGGCAGTCTTGAAGGCCGGCAGACTTGACTGCATGGAGTCACCCGAGGAGGGGGAGGTCTCCTGGTAATTGGAGTCAGAAGAGTTGAGTGGCTGACGGATGACACCCGCCAACGGATGAAAAGGGTACAGGTGAGAAAAAACCTCAGTGCGGCGTTTCCTCGTTGCGTCGGGTAACCCAGTGGAGAGGTCGGTGTCCTTGCGGGCCCGGGTGTGACGCCGGCTCTCGTGAACCTGCTGCTTCAAAAGAAATTGAGGGTCTCGGTGAGCTAATCGATGGGAAAAGCTTACTTTCCGGGTTACCCTTCGGACTTTCAGCTGTGGTAAAGGCTCCGAGCCGGAGGAAAGTGATGTTACCTCTTCGACCACCGGGTTACTGGCGCCGGTGTCATCCTGTCAATAAGCAAGTGTTGATAAGGCGGACAGCATCAGACAACATATACTGCAAGAATTTAAAAGATTTAAGGGTTACCTCTGATTCGGAGCTATCGCTTAATTGCAGCAGCTCCGAAGCAGTGGGTCTGTTTCCCTTTTTGCGAGGGGCGGCTCTCTTGGCGGCTTTCTTCGCCTTCCTGGCCTTCTTGGCCGCCTCGTGATCATACTTGACCCGCCAGAATTTATCATCAGCCTGAGAAATACAGTAATGAGCTCTTAGTAAGATGACAGGTAAAACAAAATGGAAAGGTTAAAGTCAGCGGCTTACCGCTGGGGCTGGATTGGTCTTGCAGAACGGGGCTAGCCCGATTCTTCCACAGTCTGCCAGGCTCTCGTTTAAAAGAGCCTTGGTCTCTTCTTCAGCAACGTCTTCTGGAAGATCATTGCGACTGTGCCTCTGCGGGTCATCCTTTCGCCCGGTGTACTCACACATTAAGCCGGGGCGGCGGCTCAATGGGATCACCCGCCATGAGATCCAGACCCGGACCAGGTCAATTCCGTTCAGACCATTGCCTAGCAGGGCTTTGATCTTGTTGATCGTTGGAAGCAGAGGCTGGCGTTCTGCGGCAGTCAGTTTGTCGGATAATGGATGAGTTGGCTCCAGGCGCGTTGGGCGAAAGCCGGGCAGCGGGCTCTCATCAGCCGGGGACGTGTCTTGGCAGTAGAACCAAGTCATGTTCCAGTCCTTGGGGTGACTTGGCGGTTCTGCATAAGGGAACAGACAATCCCTGCGCCGTTGGATGGAGATGCCGCCTAACTCCAGACTTGGACCGTTTGCGCACTCGGTTTGGCGGTTCAAATAGAACAGCTCTCTGAAGAGCAGCAGACTCGGCTCTTCTCCAAGATATACTTCACAAAAAACTTGGAAGTTGCAGATGTTGGATATGGAATTGGGTCCTATATCCTGAGGCCGAAGATCAAAGAAGTTGAGCACGTCCCGGAAGAATTTTGAGCCGGGCGGTGCGAAGCCCCGGCTCATATGGTCGGCAAAGATCACTACCTCCCCGTCTCTCGGCTGTGGCCTTTCTTCGGACGGGTCAGGGGCACGGTAGGACATCACTTCCTTCTTAGGCAGATATCCGGATTTAACGAAGTTGGCCAGGGTCTCTTCGGTGACGCTGGATTTCATCCAGTTGCAAGTGATGGGAGCCTTGGGAGGCATGGTGACGGTTGGTGGTCTACGAGGAAGAGAAAAGTGTCCGGGTTAATTATAAGCCGGAGTATATCATTCAAGTTACAATGACGGCTTATGAAGGGGATTAATGGTATGTCTTGATACGGTGGGTTATCTAAGCCGTCGGGGCTTTCAGGATAAGTTGGTCGTCTACGGCTTACTGCGGTTAAGTCGGAAGATACTACAGAGCATGATTCTCTTTAAACCGGAAAGTTCTACGGCGCGTGTTTTCTCTAAGTCGGAAATATAAGCCGCCAAGATTCAAGGACTGCAGTTTTTACTAAGTGTGGTAAACAGATTTCACATATTACAGTAACTTTTTTGGATCAAAGTAGTCGGAGCAGAGAAAGTTTTCTAGACCTAAAAAACAGAGGCAGGAGAAGTTTTTGAGGTTGAACACAGTTCTTATGCAGTAAAAAGAGGGTTTCTTACAGATGAAATGGGTCTCAAACCTCTACCGCAGTGGCTCTACGCGAGGTTAAGGATCAACCAACTACGGTGGCAACAAGAACTACCGAGTTTGTGGGCAATGGTGACGAACACGAAGAACTGAAGGAACCCTACCGCAGATCTATTCTAGCAAGGCAGAGAAGACTCACCGGAGTTGAGGAAGAGAGGAGGTCGCCGGCGTTATCTGGTCCGGGTCAGGGTGATGCAGCAGCCGGGTCGATGAAGATCAGGGGCGCGACGGCGACGGCGGCGGCAGAAGCTCGGGCAGAGGAACGACAACGCAAGGAAGAAGAAGGAGAGTGTGAGGAGAGAGTGCCGGGCCGGCCTATTTATAAGGTGAGTCATAAGTAGGCGCGGGATTCAAGGAGGCCACGGCGTGGTTATCTCCCCCTCACGGCGCCTCGATTCTCGGAAGGACAGTAAAAGCAAAGATCCGTTGCGGATCTGGCGGAGTAAAAAACGGACTTAATGGAGGATGACGTCACGGCGGATTACCCGGAGTCCAGAGGATGACGTCACTCCGGGTTATGACCTTTACATGAATAGAAGCCGGGGATTTTTTTCTGCAGAGCTGAAGATTGACCCGAGCCGGCTCAAGTCAATCTGGGGCCTAATGTTGAGGATATAGACCTTGGAGTCACCCGCCAGGATGGCCGGGTTACCCTAAGGGTCATTACCAGAAGCCCGGAGCTAAGGTTCAAGATAATGGGCCAGAGATGGGCTGAGACCCGGATATGGCTTAAAGCCCGTAGTTATAATCATTGTTATAGTAGACTTGTAGTGTAAGGCAAGTATTGATTAGAGTCCGAGCCGGACGCTCTTATGAGCCGGCCGGGACTCTAAGGGCTGCTGGGCGTCAGCCTCCCGATATAAAGGGAGGACCCGGCAGCGGTTCAAGGGCGACAACAATCTCTCCGAGAGCCGGGATAAGTGTTTAGTTCCCTGGCGATCGTAACCCTAATCAATAACACCTCGAACTGGACGTAGGCTTTTACCTTCACCGTAAGGGGCCGAACCAGTATAAACCCTCGTGTTCCTTGTCCCGCATAACCCCTTCAAGCTTCCTAGTTGCGATGGCTCCACGATTAAGTCCTAGCCCAAGGACATCTGCCGTGACAATTCGACGACAGGGTCCTTTCTAGAGAAAGAGTTTCTCTCGAAAGAATTAAGTGGGGGAAAGCGGAACTTGATGAGGTGATAGTCACCCCTTCCGAACCGGAAAGTAGCGCAGCGCGGGAAGATGTTCATGTGGTGCCTACACCGACTGGGGAGGAAGTTAATGATGATGATCATGAAGCTTCGGATCAAGTTACTGCTGAACTTCGTAGGTCCACAAGGACACGTTCCGCACCAGAGTGGTACGGCAACCCTGTCCTGGAAATCATGTTGTTAGACAACGGTGAACCTTCGAACTATGAAGAAGCGATGGCGGGCCCGAATTCCGACAAATGGCTAGAAGCCATGAAATCCGAGATAGGATCCATGTATGAAAACGAAGTATGGACTTTGACTGACTTGCCTGATGATCGGCGAGCCATAGAAAATAAATGGATCTTTAAGAAGAAGACAGGCGCGGATGGTAATGTGACCATCTATAAGGCTCGACTTGTCGCTAAGGGTTATCGACAAGTTCAAGGGGTTGACTACGATGAGACTTTCTCACCCGTAGCGAAGCTGAAGTCCGTCCGAATCATGTTAGCAATTGCCGCATACTATGATTATGAGATATGGCAGATGGACGTCAAAACGGCATTCCTTAACGGTTTTCTTAAGGAAGAATTGTATATGATGCAGCCGGAAGGTTTTGTCGATCCTAAGAATGCTAACAAGGTGTGCAAGCATCTCGGAGTTGGAACATTCGTTTTGATGAGATGATCAAAGCGTTTGGGTTTACACAGACTTATGGTGAAGCCTGTGTTTACAAGAAAGTGAGTGGGAGCTCTGTAGCATTTCTCATATTATATGTGGATGACATACTATTGATGGGAAATGATATAGAATTCTTGGAAAGTATATAGGCCTATTTGAATAAGTGTTTTTCAATGAAGGACCTTGGAGAAGCTGCTTATATATTAGGCATCAAGATCTATAGAGATAGATCAAGACGCCTCATTGGTCTTTCACAGAGTACGTACCTTGACAAGATATTGAAGAAGTTCAATATGGATCGGTCCAAGAAGGGGTTCTTGCCTGTATTGCAAGGTGTGCAATTGAGCACGGCTCAATGCCCGACCACGGCAGAAGATAGAGAAAAGATGAGTGTCATCCCCTATGCCTGGGCCATAGGGTCTATTATGTATGCCATGCTGTGTACCAGACCTGATGTAAACCTTGCCGTAAGTTTGGTAGGAAGGTACCAAAGTAATCCCGGCATGGAACACTGGACAGCGGTCAAGAATATCCTAAAGTACCTGAAGAGGACTAAGGATATGTTTCTCGTTTATGGAGGTGACGAAGAGCTCGTCGTAAAGGGTTACGTCGACGCTAGCTTCGACACAGATCTGGATGACTCGAAGTCACAAACCGGATACGTGTATATTTTGAATGGAGGAGCAGTAAGCTGGTGCAGTTGTAAGCAAAGCGTCGTGGCGGGATCTACATGTGAAGCGGAGTACATGGCGGCCTCAGAGGCAGCACAGGAAGCAGTCTGGATAAAGGAGTCCATTACCGACCTAGGGGTGATTCCCAATGCGTCGGGCCCGATGACTCTCTTCTGTGACAACACTGGAGCTATTGCCCTTGCCAAGGAGCCCAGATTTCACAGGAAGACCAGGCATATCAAGCATCGCTTCAACTCCATTCGTGAAAGTGTTCAAAATGGAGACATAGATATTTGTAAAGTACATACAGACCTGAATGTAGCAGATCCGTTGACTAAACCTCTCCCTAGAGCAAAACATGATCAACACCAAGACGCTATGGGTGTTCGATTCATCACAATGTAACTAGATTATTGACTCTAGTGCAAGTGGGAGACTGTTGGAAATATGCCCTAGAGGCAATAATAAATGGTTATTATTATATTTCTTTGTTCATGATAATTGTCTATTGTTCATGCTATAATTGTGTTATCCGGAAATCGTAATACATGTGTGAATACATAGACCACAACGTGTCCCTAGTAAGCCTCTAGTTGACTAGCTCGTTGATCAACAGATAGTCATGGTTTCCTGACTATGGACATTGGATGTCATTGATAACGGGATCACATCATTAGGAGAATGATGTGATGGACAAGACCCAATCCTAAGCATAGCTTAAAGATCGTGTAGTTCGTTTGCTAGAGCTTTTCCAATGTCAAGTATCTTTTCCTTAGACCATGAGATCGTGCAACTCCCGGATACCGTAGGAGTGCTTTGGGTGTGCCAAACGTCACAACGTAACTGGGTCACTATAAAGGTACACTACGGGTATCTCCGAAAGTGTCTGTTGAGTTGGCACGGATCGAGAGTGGGATTTGTCAATCCGTATGATGGAGAGGTATCTCTAGGCCCACTCGGTAATGCATCATCATAATGAGCTCAATGTGACTAAGGAGTTAGCCACGGGATCATGCATTACGGTACGAGTAAAGAGACTTGCCGGTAACGAGATTGAACAAGGTATTGGGATACCGACGATCGAATCTCGGGCAAGTAACATACCGATTGACAAAGGGAATTGTATACGGGATTGATTGAATCCTCGACATCGTGGTTCATCCGATGAGATCATCGTGGAACATGTGGGAGCCAACATGGGTATCCAGATCCCGCTGTTGGTTATTGACCGGAGAGGCGTCTCGGTCATGTCTGCATGTCTCCCGAACCCGTAGGGTCTACACACTTAAGGTTCGGTGACGCTAGGGTTGTAGAGATATTAGTATGCAGAAACCCAAAAGTTGTTCAGAGTCCCGGATGAGATCCCGGACGTCACGAGGAGTTTCGGAATGGTCCGGAGGTGAAGAATTATATATAGGAAGTCCAGTTTCGGCCACCGGGAAAGTTTCGGGGGTTATCAGTATTGTACCGGGACCACCGGAAGGGTCCAGGGGGTCCACCGGGTGGGGCCACCTGTCCCGGAGGGCCCCATGGGCTAAAGTGGGAAGGGAACCAGCCCTTAGTGGGCTGGGGCGCCCCCCCTTGGGCCTCCCCCTGCGCCTAGGGTTGGAAACCCTAGGGGTGGGGGGCGCCCCACTTGGCTTGGGGGGGAAGCCAACCCCCCTTCCCCCTTGGCCCCCCCCCCATGTAGATGGGTTCCAGGGCCGGCGCCCCCCCCCCCCTCCAGGGGGCCTATATATAGTGGGGGGAGGGAGGGCAGCAGCACCACAGCCCCTGGCGCCTCCCTCTCCCCCTGCAACACCTCTCCCTCTCGTAGAAGCTTGGCGAAGCCCTATCGAGATCCCGCTACTTCCACCACCACGCCGTCGTGCTGCTGGATCTCCATCAACCTCTCCTTCCCCCTTGCTGTATCAAGAAGGAGGAGACATCGCTGCTCCGTACGTGTGTTGAACGCGGAGGTGCCGTCCGTTCGGCACTCGGTCATCGGTGATTTGGATCACGGCGAGTACGACTCCATCAACCCCGTTCATTGGAACGCTTCCGCTCGCGATCTACAAGGGTATGTAGATGCACTCCTTTCCCCTCGTTGCTAGTATACTCCATAGATGGATCTTGGTGATGCATAGGAAATTTTAAAATTCTGCTACGATCCCCAACAGGATAATCTCCATTCTCCATAATGGAGAGCCAGGGACTATCTTGTTTTTTGCTATTTTACCTTAGAGAATATAGTAGGTCCTAAGAGAATGTAGTAGGTCCTATGAGGTACAATATGTTTATTATGTGGTACAATGTGTTAGAGTTGATGATGAGTAGTTGTGATTATGACTAGTGACCAACTTGCTATGTGATGTCTCATCGATGAAAACGATGATCATGAGGAGGTGTTATATGACAATGATGTATTATGATGATAAGTTGTTAATGATATGATGATGTTGTTGATGATGATGATATTTATTATATCATTGTGTGAAAGAACCGCGGATTAGTTTCAAGTGGATGTCCATCCACTTGAAACTAGTCCACGGTTCTTTCACCCAGTGATGTAATAACTCATTATGATGTAAAAACAATCTCTAAATTGCTGATGTATGAAAACTTGAATAGAGGTGTATGAATACAACATGAAATAAAAAGAAATGAAATACGGAATAATAGTAGTAGCGCGGGCTGGGAGAAGCTGTAGCGACCAGACCTCAAATGGTCTGTGCTGCTGTGCACTAGTGTCATCCCTGGATCAGTAATGCTGACACGCACAGTACAAATGGAGGATTTATAACAGAGTAGCAATCACACACTTATTACATCGAATATCTCCAAAGAGAATAAGTATGATAAACATGGCTTAAGGCCATCTAATAACGATAACAGCGGAAGACTTGGAAGATAAGTGAATCCATCAACTCCAGCGGCATCACTGAGTATAAGACCACGACCTAAGGCACCTTACTCGTTGTCTGAAAAGTCTGCAACATGAAACGTTGCAGCCCGAAAACGGGTCAGCACATAGAATATGCTGGCAATGTAACACATAGAGAATAATGACAATAATAAAACTATACTACATGCATATAAGGCAGGTGGAAAGCTCTATGGTTACAGTTTTGCGAAAAGCCAATTTTATCCTACTTCAAAGGAATAAATTTTATTTAACTATAATGGTGGTTGTGAAACATTGAGATGGTTGACAGCATCTCAATCCCAATTAAATGTCATCAATAACCCAACAAAATTAATTTAGAAGTAACATAGTGATGAGATTCACATGATAATCCAAGTGCTAGATACTCAAGTTGTCCATAACCGGGGACACGGCTAACCATGATTAGTTTGTACACTCTGCAGAGGTTTGTGCACTTTTCCCCACAAGACTCGATCTCCTCCGTTGGATTACTCGCACTACATGGTGTTTGAGTAACGGATGACCGAGACACAGTCTTTCAGAAGTGTTTGCACCTTACGTATGGGTAGACAGTTACACCTACTTTCCCCTACATCTGCTAGTCTACCACTGTAAGAGTTCACACAACTTAGTCAACTATGCTAGAGCCCATAATAGCTTGCGGCTGCACACGGAAGTTTCTAGCATGAATAATCTCATGATCCCTTTGAACCTGGGTGGCGGTCCAAAAGAAAAACAGGCAATCCTGGAATACCCAGGTACCTCAATCCACCCAGATGTGACTTTTAGTTGCCACCTTAAGTAAACCATTAATTAACAATCTCACATCTGTCATGGAAATCTCTCAAACCCAATCCACGTCTACGAGCATAGCATGGCAATATAATAGCAAACGTAGAAGTAACTCCCAAGGGTTTGAAAGTAAAACAGGTAATAGGTACTACCTCAACTACTTCCCAATACCCACAATTTAATTAGATCCTAATCATGCAATTTTTTGCGGAATAGATCTAACGCAATAAAAAAACTGGGTATGGAAGGTATATGATCAAAGTGTTACTTGCCTTGCTGATGATCCGCAAAACCTAGCGATTCGAAGTAACAAGCGGCACACTCCGGGTACTCTATCGCAAACAAACAAGCATACAATCAGTACTCATCTAATGCACAGGTAAAACTCGAACGAAAGATCCAACCAGAAAGTTCAACTTAAGAACTCCGGTTTGCAAAAAGAATCAACTCGAAAGAAGCAACGAAAGTCAAACTGCGAAAGAAAGAAACTTCGTTTACTAATCTGGATCTAGGTCAAATTTTACTGTAGCAAAAACTTTTTTGAGTAGGTTAAACGGAAAGAGAATTTTGAGACGAAACTCTAGGCTCTTGAATCGCCTGATTCCGATAAACGAGCGAGAAGTTAAACAGAAACGAAGATTCGATCAGAAATCGAATCTGAGAAAATAACGGAAAAATCCGACGAAAAAGAACAACGGACGAACGGTTAAAGAATGGACGTTCGTTAACAGAGAAAAACCGACGAACGCGTTCGTTAAAACGAACGATTCGGTGAACGCTCGCAAAATAATAAAACAAAAAAAAACGATCTAGGGTTTTTTTAAACGAAGGGTTTTTAAAAAAAAAACGGCAACGAACGGAGCAGGCAGTACCTCGTCGGGGCGGCT